>NC_034595.1:104704873-104706112 GCF_900095145.1 Mus pahari | reverse complement strand
AGGAGAGAGAGAGAGAGAGAGAGAGAGAGAGAGAAAGAGAGAAATATGGAGATTTGTCTAGGCAAATTCACGTAGTCCATATCCTGAGAAAGCCTGGCATCGGACAGTAAGCCAAATGCACAGGCCTTCATGGTAAGTGTATCACAGAGACTGATCTCACACTTGAACTCAGAGACTCTGGGTCAAGGGTGACAGCAGATTCTCATCTGGACAACAGATGCATGCACATGTTGACTGGACAGAACAGCAGGGTTTTGGTGTGAGTCACTTTTCTTATTACAAATATTAATTTTTCTCCTGGAGAGAGGGGCGAGGACTCCAACCAGGAAGGGTGACTTCAGACTGTGAAAGCTGAGTTAGTCTGCAGGGTGGGAATGGAGGGGAGGCTTGCTCCTTGGGGTGCCTCTAGTCAGGGGAGCCCGGAACACTCCCTCTGCCTGTCCCATGGTGTGCTGACTGCATCCTAACATACTGAGAGAGAGAGACAACCTTTCTGATAGATGGCTCCTCTACACCCCAGACTCCGCCTCCGAAGTCTGTCATTCTGACAGGAATCATTCTCACATTCCCTGTGAATTTCCTGTTACCTGCTTACAGCAGCCTCCACTCGCAGGTTCAGGACTGGGAGCTTCCAGGTAGCCTAGAGGAGGCCAGAACAGGTAGCCTGCCTCCTCCTCCATGCCCGAAGGAGTGTTTTCCAACCTGGGGAATCTGTTCTGAGATACAAGATCCTATCTTTGGGGGCCACACATGATAATCCCCAAGATTTGAGCAGGTATGTCTTAGGGTTTTACTGCTGTGAACAGACACCATGACCAAGGCAGCTCTTATAAGGACCACATTTAATTGGGGCTGGCTTACAGGTTCAGAGGTTCAGTCCATTATCATCAAGGTGGGAGCATGGCAGCATCCAGGCAGGCATGGTGCAGGAGGAGCTGAGAATTCTATATCTTCATCTGAAGGCTGCTAGAAGACTAGCTTCCAGGCAGCTAGGATGAAGGTCTTAAAACTCACGCCCACAGTGACACACCTACTCCAGCAAGGTCACGCTGTCTAACAGTGTTTGTTTTGGGGACAGAGTCTCAGTATGTACACCACGACACACTCAAACTCTCAGAGACCCATCTGCCTCAGCCTCAGCCTCCCGAGTCCTGCGGTTAGAGGTGTGCTCCACCGAGTCCTGCGGTTAGAGGTGTGCTCCACCGAGTCCTGCGGTTAGAGGAGGTGTGCTCCACCGAG
>NC_034595.1:104670081-104704628 GCF_900095145.1 Mus pahari | reverse complement strand
GGTGTGCTCCACCGAGTCCTGCGGTTAGAGGTGTGCTCCACCGAGTCCTGTGGTTAGAGGAGGTGTGCTCCACCGAGTCCTGCGGTTAGAGGTGTACTCTGCTCCACCACACTGGGCTTGGACTCTCACTCTTTTGTTTGTTTGTTTGTTTTACTTTGAATGGAAGTGAGAAATCACATGATATTAATAATCTCACTAGATGGAGCCTTGTGTAATGGCTGGAGCAGCAGATCAGTGTGTATGTCACTGACGCTAACTGACTGACTATGGTAAGCATCTCCCTTCAGTTTCGAAGCACTTGTCATCCCAGAGAAGACCCAGCCCCTTCCCCCACCCCCCAGCTCATTATGATCCATCCAGGATTCTTAGCTTTGAAAGCTTAGGCCTGCTAGTTTCATCTAACCCTACCTCATAGCCAGCGCGCGCACGTGCGCACGCGCACGCACGCGCACACACACAGAGCATCTTGTGTCTGTCTGCATCTCCAACTTTAATGAGAGGCGGCTGAGGGCCTTTTGTGTTTGGACACACCATGGAGTCTCTAAGGTTAGGAATGTCTCTCCCTCCAGGTGCATCTGGGAGACCTGGAGACTGTAACCAACCCTCGGGTGCTGTGGCTGACTCCAAGAAACCCTCATTGTAGAGGCTCTGTGTGTCCTTCCAGGGCAGGGACTCTCTCTGTGGTCTCCTTGGTGGAGACAGACACTATCCTAAGAGGAGAATTCATCACACAGGAAACATGGTGAATCCAGAGGGCAGGCGCCCTTCACAGCAGGGTGGTATCAGGAGGTGCTGTGGCAGACTCAAGAAACAGGTGACCCAGTGCCATTTCTCCCGATTCCTGTCTTGAAGCAGAAGGGGAGTAAGACTGATTTTGTGTTCTGCTTTCACCGACCCCCTTGGCCTCTGCAGTCTGAGAGCAAACGCCTAGGCGTGTGGCAAGGAGAATTCTAAGCCAGACGCTCTGCTCAGGACCCGTCTGGAGGTCTTTGGCTCCCCACAGCCCTGCCTGGAGTTTCTGCCCTCTGTGGAGGGGTCCTTCCTGCTCCCCACCCTGTGACTTCTGAGACTCAAGCAAGCATGTGAGTGTTTGAGCCTTGTCCGTCCGTCTGTCTGTCTGTCTGTCTGTCTGTCTGTCTGTCTGTCTGTCATACCTTCCTTTCTGGCAGTTCCCAGGAAGAAGAGCCACAGAAGTCCAGAGCTGCCCAGTCTCTGATGAGCTCCACCTCTTGTGTCGCTGTTGTCTGTTGTGTGGAAAACATGTTTCTAGCTCAACTCACCTCGCTGGAGCCCCAACCACCTCACCTCAACCTCCGTCTGTGCCTTCTCAGGGACGGGCTCAGAGGGGCTTAGGTTTGTGTTTTATAAAAAAGGAAAGAAAAGAAGCCAGAGATGTGTTCAGTGGAGGCGAGATATGGCATGGGGGTGGGGGAAGGGGCATGCCTCTTCTGGACATTGCATGGGGAGGGGAATTGAGGGAGGAGAGAGGGGGGTAGAGGGAGGGAGGTAGGTAGGTAAGTATACCCTTTTAGAGTGAGTCAGGCACACCTAGCTGTTGCCAGGCAATTGTGGGGCGGAGCCTAGAAGGAATGCCAACAGGGCACCCTGGTTAATGCCTGGGACTTAGGATCCCAGATGTGATCGCCCCTCCTCACTTTGACCCCCTCATACCTCCTTGCCGTGTTTAAGCCTCTCCCAGTTTTACCTCTTCATTGAAGTCATGGTGGCCTTTCAAAAGTGCACATTTTACCATGTGACACGCAGCCAGATAGCCTTCTGGTGCCTCTACCTCTTCCGGTACCTTCTCTCTCTTCTTCACCTAAGCCGCGCATGTGCATTGCTGCTCTTCCCTGGTCCCAGCAATCCTTCCTGAGACAACCCTCCTGCCTCAGCCTCCCATGTCCCCAGATTGCAAGGCTAAGCTGCCACTTCTGGGTCATAGCACTTGTAAGTAGCTACTGGTTTGCAGATCTGTCTCGAATCTAGCGGCTTCTCTTTGAACTTAGAAGAGGAAATCATGTTCTAGCCTGTCAGTGTATTTCCTGGACAACAAGGAAACCCTGGACCTCTGTACCCATCTTGCTGCTTACCTGGTGCTGAGGGCCCTGCATATGCGTCTGAGGTGAGCCCTTGGGGCTGACAAAACTGTTCAGAGAGGCTTGGCAAGCTCCCATCATTCAGGGGCCCTGGAGTGACTTCTTCTGTCGGAACATTACAGACCTGCCAAGTATTCACAGAGGTCAACCTGTTATTTTTTAATACGTTTCTCTGCAGTTTAGCACCAGGCCAAGGGAAGAGCTAGCTAGAGGCCATCCTGACCCTGGAGATCTCTGTTAGATATCGTTGTGACTGCTTTCTGAGAGCATACAGCCCACATTCTCAAAGAGGTGGCCCCGGGATGGTATCACAGCTGCTTCTCTGCACTGGAGTCCCTGTCAGGCTCTGTATCCGTCTGAGGTTTCCTGGACCTCGGGGCCAGTGCTTAACCCTCTTTCCCAGTCTAGCCTGTTATTGCCTGTGCCCGGTGAGAGACTGTAGCCCTGGGGGTGCTTTGCAGTTGTGCACTGCTCGAAGATGTGTGGATACTTCTAGGCCTTACTACCCTTGCTTGGCTCTGTCTTAGTCAGGGTTGTACTGCTGTGAGCAGACACCATGACCAAGACAACTCTTTTAAGGACCACGTTTAATTGGGGCTGGCTTACAGGTTCAGAGGTTCAGTCCATGATCATCAAGGCAGGAACACGGCAACACCCAGGCAGGCATGGTGCAGGAGGAGCTGAGAGTTCTACATCTTCATCTGAAGGCTGCTAGCAGAAGACTGGCTTCCAGGAAGCTAAGATGAAGGTCTTAAAGTCCACACCCACAGTGACACACTTCCTTCAACAAGGCCACGCCTCCAAATAGTGCCACTCCTTGGGCAGAGCATAAACAAACCATCGCACCGGGACTTTCTCTTCTCTGTCCCAGCCAGGCGGGTCCCCTCTAAGGTCACAACCTCCCTGGCCTCTTGCTTAGGCTCCCAGAGGGCCACCATGCTTCTGTTCTATCCCCTGTTCCTCTGTCAGACTCGATGCTGTGTACACGCAGATCTCTGCCTTCAGTCAGCCAGCCTGTGATAAATGACACCATGACCTATGTGTTAAACTTGGTGTGACTCGGGAGCGCTGGTGTCAAGGAATCACACCCTGCAGGCTCTGCAGTCGTGATTCAGCAAGGAGGGGCAAGGCACTGGATGTGCCTGGAAAGGGAAGCCTGAAGCCAGAGGAAGCAACGCCTGGAGGACTGGCAGCTGTGGTGGGCACTGTGGAGCCACTGTTTTCCGTTATGATCTGGAAGCTCATCTATCTTCTCCTCAGTACCTCAGCACCTCTGCCCTCTTTTAGGACCACTGTCCCCCATTCCCTTCTCTCACCATGCCACCCTGTGACCAAAGATCCACTAGGAATGTGGGGTGTCGGCCACCTACTTTCTTCCCTATCAGCCAAGAAAGTCTTGGGCCCTAGGATTCGGTTCCAACCTGGCAGTTTACTGACTGGGTTGTGAGTGAGGGCAGATGCACTTCCGGAATCTTCTTGTCTTATCGCCCTCAAAGGGCAGACAGTCAAGCTCTGCCCGCTCAGGCTTTGGAGGAGCTGCCGAGGCAGCACGCGAGCGCTCCTGTTATCATAACAAGTTTCCTCTCACAATTACTAAAATCTCTGAGTGCTGAGTGTGTGCTTCTGTGGATGAGTCACCAGAGCCTGGGTGTCAGACACCTCAACTCCACAGATGCCAGCTGCCACCCACCCGAGTGTCTAGCATACCTGTAAGCCACTGGGTGGCCACAGCAGGTGCATGCAGAGAGAATCACACCAGACTTTATTTTTTTTTTTAAAAGATGTCTTTATTTTAATTTTATGTGTACGAGTGCTTTGACTGCATCTGTGTATGTGCACTGCATGCGTGAGGTGCCCATGGAATTCAGGACAGTGTCAGATACCCCAAAACAGGAGCAATAAGTAGGCGATTGTAAGCCACTGTGTGGGTGCTGGGCATCAAATCCTGTCCTCTGGAAGAGCAGCCAGTGCTCTTAACTGCTGAGCTGTCTCTCCTGTTCCCACACTGGACTTTCAAAATCTGAACTCTCTTCCGGGCTGAAGAGAAGGTAACGAGAGAGTCACTCCAGAATGGTTTTGATTTGCACAGAAGGTCAGACCTTGGCTCTCCCTGTGCCACGGCCCTTCTAATCCCAACCCTGTGCAACCAAGGGAGACCAAAAAGCTTCAGCTGACAAGAATTAGTTCTCTCAGGGTTTGTAGGGTGGAGCCTGACATCCCTGTAGGGTAGAGCCATGTACCCTGCCTCCTCCCACTCCCACCCCCTGAGCACTCTGTCTCTCTTAGTGTCCTGCAGCCTCAGGGTCTCCTGGCAAGTGGCCACACCAAGCCAATCCCTATTATATCCTCACCCACATTCTCCCTGATGTCTCTGCATCCTCTTCTAATGAGGATCCGCCTTAGTGCACTGAGAGCAGCAGGGAGCCCAGCCTCACCGAGTTACACCTGCTAGGACCCACCTCCATATAAGGTCTCATGTGCAGGTAGTAGGGAGGGAGAGCTTTAGCATGATTTTAGGGGGGGGGTTACAGTTCAACCAATAACAAGTTTATGCTTCTCAGGGCAGCCGAGAGGGGCCGAGGGCACTCCTGGTGGCTCTCACGTAGGAGCTGGTGGGACCAGCCTTCCTGTGAGCATCTACATCACTGGTAAGTCATTGCTATAGCTGCACACATGGGTGGCTTGAAGGGCAGACAGGGCAAGAGTGCCAAAGCCACCGTGAGGAGAGAGGAAGTAGCCTTGTTGGCCCACCATCAGTGAGCAGAGGGAGGCTGAGCTTGGCTTGCAAAGGGCTTGGTTGGAGGGTGCTCCCCATGTCTTTGAGGAGCCCCTCTCTGGCTCCCCTCAGGGTGAGCGGTGGTGTATCCCTGATGCCTGCAGGTTTCCCCTGCTCTGCCGTTAACCCCCCTGCCTTTCATCTGCTCACTTCGCAGCGTTCCTTTTAATCATGAAAAGGTCAACTTGTCAGCACACAAATGTTACACTTAATTTGTTTTCTCGAGGCACATCCTATCCGTGATAATTCGGCCCAATTTTTAGTCATTTGCCAATGGGAGGTGCAGTGGGAGGGTCCACAGACAGCCACAGCTGCACCTGGGACAGATCACAGCCTTACTTGGAGACCCACTGAGTGACTCTAGGGGCCTAATGTGGGGCAGGAGTGCCAGTGACTTTGAGACTGTTTTTTTTTTTGTTTGTTTGTTTTGTTTTTTTTTGATCCCAAACATCTTTAGTCATGCCTGGCAGTCACTTGAACTGGGGGTCCTGAGTCTTGGGTGTTGGGGCTTAGATGTGATCCCAGAATGGTGGCATCTTCTTGCATTTCAACATCTTCCACCTGGGCCCCCTTTGACTGTCTTTGTTTATCTTCTGTTTGCTTCCTCACCAAGTTTTTCTCCCTCCCAGAGTCCTCCTACATGGCGGGAGGTTGTTCACATGAGCATCGTGTGAACTTGTCCTGGGGAGACGAACAAACGTGTGTTCAGGATTCCATTCCAGTCTATCTTGGTGAACCTGCGAGTTTAATTACTTATATGAGTCTGGGTGAGGGGTCCCCTGCAGGTGCCTGAGCAACCACGGGACAGCTGAGCCCTGGATGGAAATGTCCCCTGTTCTCTCCAGCAACCGTGACTTATCTTCAGGGACAGTCTGGGCCTCATGAACCTTTCTCTGCTCCATGGTGGAAAACTCATAGGTCATAGGTCAATCTTAAACAGGTCTCCTGCAGATGATTCCAGTCTGGTGGAGGAGGACACTGGCCATGCTGTGCTAGCTGGACCGTGGGCCTGAGGGCTTGGTACGGTCATGGAAAATGGGTGTCTCTGAGTTCTATCTTTGCTTCTTAGTCACTCAGGCACTATGCAGACAGAGACCTTGAACGACCTTGAATGACATTCAGCAGAGCCACTGAACACCTGCAATCCTGGCCCCCAGGCACGGGCTGAGATGGCGGGGCTGCGGTGGAGGCAGGTGGCATCCCTCCGTTGTCAAGGGGCTCCATTCTTCGGGGGTCATGGTGGTTATGACCTGTAGTTCCCAACGTGCTCCCATCTGATGTGCAGCTCTTTGCTCCCCTCTATTGCCCATGCTGCTGGCTGTCACCTGACCACTGTGGCCTGCCACCACACAGCCACTGGTTTTCCTTACTGTTCTTTCTCCTCTGGTGGTCCCCAGACCCCTTTCTCTGTCCCCTTCCCTGTGACAAACCCAACAGTGATCTTGGTTCCATCTCTGACACCATAATGCTCTCTCTGAGTGCTGCTGTTATGAGTCCTTATGAGACTGAAGTGCAGTCCCTTAAGGCTGAGTCACAGAGACCCAGACAGGAAGGATTGTTAACCATAGGATTCTTCAGGTGGGAATTCAAGTTCACAGCATAACATCTGGGGGAAGCTCCTGCTGTCAATCACAGTTGGAGCACAGAGCCTTGCATGGGGAGCAGCAGAAGGATGAGGAGACTGTGTCAGCCTGCCCACAAGGGCATAGCCGTGTCACCTGTCACCTTTCAAAGGTGGCCACAACTAGCATGAGTCTTGGAAATGTTAGGGGAACCAATACCCTCTTCAGGTGTGCAGTCCAGGTGTTCGGTCCAGGTGTTCGGTCCAGGTGTTCGGTCCAGGTGTTCGGTCCAGGTGTTCAGTCCAGGTGTTTGGTCCAGGTGTTCAGTCCAGGTGTTCTGTACCCTTCCCCTCCCCTCACTCACAGGTGGGAGATGTAGATGTTTCCATGTCCATTATCCCCTTGTGTGTCAGCCTTAGTGCCTAGAACATGGCCAGTCCCATAAATCAACAACCACAGTGAACAAAAGGCAGAGGGCAGCTTGTCCCTGCAGCTCTGGCTCTCTGTTTCCACCAGTGGCTATGGAGACAGTAAAGCCCTGTTGGAGCACGTGTTATCCTATATCATCTGCATGGCTCCTGAACCCCCTCAGGAGCTCAACATGTCCTGTTCATTTCACAGAGGGAGCCCTGAGACCCTCAAGAAGTACAGTGAGCTAGCCAGGTTACATGGCTCACAGCATGCAGACCCCAGGATCAGGCTTACAGGCACAGGGTCACCCTGAGTGGTGTATTGGAGAGACTTTCTCCACAAGACCCCCCCCCCCGTATCCGGAATTGTGTCGGTGTAAGGTTTTGAGGTTTTGGCTGGAAATACTGTTGCTCTCAGACACCTCATCTAGTCTCCTTCCTTTCCTATCCCCTCTCTGTGTCCTGCAGGGCTGAAGGTTCTCTCCAGGTGCAGGCCCACAGGCTCTCCTGGTGACCGCTGTCTGAGCAGCATCCTCACTATCAGGGAACCGAGCCTGTCCTTCACTTGACAGGCCTCGCCTTTACAGATTCCGCTGCAAGCCCAGCAGCCCCACCCCTGCCCCCATGCTTCCCAGCTCTCCTTTCCTACAAGGCTCTTAGAGGTTGTGAGAAACTCTGAAGCTGGGGCCTCTGGGTGCTGGAGAGCTGGATTATTCAAGCAGAAGTGACCGTCCAGTTTCTCTGGCACCTCTGCCTGCCTCGGTCTGCCAATTTGCGCTGGACAAGTAGAGGTTCCACAAAGGACCATGGAGGAAGCTCAGGGATGCTGCACCTAAGAACTTTAAGCCATTAGGTTAAACAAAGGGCAACGGGTGCTGGGTAGAGTGTGTGGCGCTGGGGCCACAGAGTGGAAAGCTTCAAAGAACATCACCTAGGTTGCTCGGGACAAGGGGTGACTAAAGGGTAATGGAGCTGCTCCACCCCGTCTCCGGCTGACCTTCCCACAGCCCGTCAGACTCTCAAACAGCATCAGTAGTGTCTGTCCCAGAGCCGGGGAGCGCTCAGTGTTGGGCATCTCTACCACAAGCACCAGCCAAGAAGAAGACTAAAATAGCCTGGCTCCCCATCTCAGGCAGACGTGCCAGCTGTGTGATCTGGGCAAACTCTCTGGTTGTTCTGTGCCCCATCATCTGGACTTTACTGCACCAGGGGCTCATTAAAACACGCACCGAAGAACCTGCCTGGACTGGGGCTGTGGCTCAGTTGGCAGAGTGCTTGCCCGGCGTGCACGCCGTAGCCCCAAGTTTGATTCCCAGCAGTGCAGACAGAAACACACTGTTTAATGTTATCCCAGCACTGGAGAGACAGGGGCAGGAGGGCCAGAAGTTCAAGGTCAGCTGGAGGCCAGCTTGGGCGGCATGAAATCTATCTCAGAAGAGCCCTTGGGGCTTAATTAAGCTTTAAATGAGGGCGTCTCTCCCCCTTGGGCTGGTACAGGGAAGTGTCCCTTGCCTCGGAGGAGGACTAGTGTCAGGTACTTCAGACCGTGGTGTGATGACGACCTCTCTTCTGGAACCATCTCTTCCTCTTTTGGACATAAACACTCCCTGCCAAGCTGGGTTCTACTGAGAGCTGAGTGAGCAAGCTGCCCGGGGCATGCTGGGTCCAACAAACCTTGATCGGGAGGAGGGCGGTCACTCAACACTAAAGGACACTCCTCTCCTGTGTCCTGTCTGGACTCCAGGAACCCTGATACTGCCACAAGATGCCCATCCTCCATTCTCACTTTGCCTCAGCTCTTGGGGACCCTGAAGCCTTTCTCAGTCCACCATCCCGAGCAGGAGGAACAGAAGGAACAGAAGGAAAAGAAGCCCGAGGTGGTGCAGAGGCAACTGGATCGATAAGAAATGTCACTGAGAATGCGCTGCAGCCCCTACTGGAGGCAGCAAGAATCCCAATCAAAGAATGTATCTTGTTGACAAACTGAATGTGAGATCAATTCTGAGCCCCTCAGAAACGAGCTGTTCAACTGGCATAACTCTCCCGCAGGTGACACCTGCTGAATACAAATTAATCCGAATAGGCAGATGTGGCCAGTGACAAGTTCCTTTCCTAGGTGCTGGGTAATGTGAAAATGTCTGTGGGGTTCTCATCTGCAGCAATCAAAACCCAGCAGGGAGCATCCGTCAGGACTCTGAGGCCAGGTGTACCCTGCCTCAGTCTCCCACCCTCTTCTGCAGCCCTCATAACTCACAGCTTGCTGAGAGGCAGTAAATCAATAGAAATATCTTCCCTGGGAAGGTCCTCCGTTGCAGGGTAATAGGTGTGCTGATGGGTCCCCTGCGGAAGACATCAGGTGATGGCTTGTCTCCCAGGACTGCTTGAAGGACTGATGCTGTCTGGACCTGCACCTTGCTGGCTCCAGAGCCAGCCCTGACTGTGAGCCTAGCAGGAGCCCTTGTGTGGGCTCGAAGACTTCCAAGGCACATGGTGGTGCTGCCTGCCCAGGATCCTGGCAGGAGCTTTCGTTTGTCACGAGAGATGGAATCTTTCAAAAATAACCCGCTTGTGCGTGCATGGCTCCGGCTCGCAAAAGTCTTGACACTGCCAGCCTTTAATTAGCTGTGCTTTGCCGTCAAGGATGCTGCAACTGCCACTTCCCAGGCTGCAAATGACATCGTTGAGTCACCGAAAGCAGAGGGAAGTGTGAGCTGGGAGGGGGCCTGGGTCACCTCGGCCAGTGATAATCTGCAGAGCCCAGGGACAGCAGCCCTGGCTGAAGTCACAAATTGCCGAAGATTGGCTAGATCTGGCTGCTGGACCTGAGGATGCTTCATTCACTGCCTCAGGTGCTGCATTCTGCAGTGCCAGCTGCCGTCCTCAGAGGCTGAAGAACATACACACAGACACAGAAACACACACAGACACACGTAAATACACAGACACACAAACACACACAGACACACACACACATACACAGAGATATAGACAGACACACAGAGAGACACACACAGACACATACAAGCACATATACAAAGAGACACAAAGACAGAGAGAAAGAGCAAGAGGCACACAAACATACACACAGACACACAAACACACAGACACATACACAGAGACACACACACACACAGACAAACATAGAAACACACACAGACACACAGACATACACAGAGAGACATACACAGAAACACAGAGAGAGCACACAGAAACACACACAAACACACAAACACACAGACACAAAGACATAGAGAGAGAGCAAGAGGCACACAAACACACACAAACACACAGACACAAACACACAGACACATAAACACACAGTCACACACAGAGACACAAACACACACAGACACACAAAGACAGAAAGAGAGAGAGAGGCACACAAACATGCACAGACACATACACACTCACACAGACACAAACAGACATGTGGGATGAAATTTAATGATGAAATTTTATTTAATTTTTCTAACCCGTTGGCTCTCAAATCACTGAGACAGACCTACTAAGTTTATTAGCAAGCTTTAAGCACTATGACTGGGCATGTTCTAGGCTATTCTACCCTTGTGAGCTATCTCACCACAGTCACTCACAGGCTCTGGCTTGCTCTGCTCCAAACGAGTCCTCACGGTGAACCCCCTTGGTGACTCCTCCCCATGCCCAAACTCATGGTGACTGTCTTCTTCCTCCATCTGCTTCCTGGCCCTTCTTCTCCTGGGCCCTCACCTGCCGGGTGGCTCTTCTCCTTGGGACCCCTGGCTGGGATTGGAAGTTCAGTCTTCTTCCCTCCTCTTCCCAGGTGTTGGTGGGCCAGCCTTTTATTAACCAGACAATGCATCCTTTACACAGCATTGATACAGGAGATTCCTCAATATTCATGACAATGCCTGTGTTCAGACTATAACTAGATCTCAGGGCACAGAAATCAGCATCTGAATACACAGAACACAAGACCATCCTAACACACACACACACACACACACACACACACACACACACACACACACACACACACACACACACACACGAACCATAGACACAATCACATACACAGACACACAGAAACACACACACAAAACTATGGATGCAGCCTCACACAGAGACACACACACAAGCATACACAGACACACAGAAACACACACAGAGATACAGAGACACACAGATACACACACACACAACTATAGACACAACTACATGCAGAGACACACAGACACACACACAGAAACACACACACATGCAGAAACACACACACAGGCATACAGACACACAGACACAGACATAAATACAGACATAGATACAGACACAGACATACACAGATCCACACACATACATAGACACACACACACACACACACACACACGCACGCACGCACGCACGCACACACATACTACCAGGCTAACTAGAATTTGGAGACTGGTGCCTATTCCCAGAGGTCCATGTGGGGGTCTGAGCTGCGTCTTCAAACAGTTTTCACTTCCCTAATGACCCGTGATGTTGAACGTCTCCTCACAAGTGTCTAGGCCTCTCCACTTTGGAGAGATGTGTACTGAACCATTGCCTGCTTTCTGTCATTTTTAAATTAAGAAAACAGGCTTTGTATTTTCACAGCAGTTTAGGCTCACGGGAAAAGGAAGATTTCCCATAACCCCTTTCTCCACACAGCACTTAACTGGTGGTCAGCATTCTCTCCAGAACCTCCACTGGCCCCAAGTGCTGAGTGTGTCATCCCACCCAAGGCTCTCAGGCCACATCAGGGTTCATTCTGTGTCTTCACCATTTTTTATTAGGGTGCTTTGGTAAATATTTGAGACTAAGGTGGTGTTGATCTTCCTTCTCAACTCGACTTGGTTTGGGATCACCCGGGAGACATACTTCTTGGTGTGTTTGAGAGGGGGGTCCAGAGAGGTTAACCAAGAAGGGCAGATGGTGAGCAGCACCATCTATGTGCTGGGGTCCTGAGCTAAATACAGAGGAAATGTGCACTGACCACCAGCACCGCGCCCTCTGCCTCCTGACAGTGGCCTCTCCCTACCGGGAGAGACTCAGCCCTCAGCTTTGAGACCAATCTCTCCTTTTTCCTTAAATCCTTTCTTTCCAGGAATTTTGTCATAGCAATGTGGAAAGTAGCTAAGGAGAAAACTGGATCAGGAATGGGGTCCCTCTGTGATAAACTTCACCGTGGCTTATGGACTCTTCACTGGGGTGTTGAAGGAATGCAGGTGGGCTTTCTAGCTGTGGGCAGGTGAAACCCAAGAAGTTGGTAACCAGAGCTTAATGGGCCATCCTGGTGGGAGTGTGGGAGACCAGGATGCTGAGAGAAACATGGTGGGCAGAGTCCTGGATAATGAGTTTCAGAGGGGATCAAGGGCCGCATCAGAAACCAGGCTAGAGGCCGTTTGAGTGCATATTCTTTCAAATAATCTGGCTTTGCTCTGCTGGTATCCTGAGAGCCCGAGTAGGCTGAATTCAAAATGCAATGGATTAATTCACTTGGTGGAGATAATTTCAGGATGGAACAGCATTTCGGTTGGGACGTGCCAGGCTTAACCGTTGATAGAAGGAGATGGAAAGAAAGGGAACAAGGGAGGGAGCAAAAGAGAGAGGCATAAACTTACCAGTTCTTAGGAGAGTCGGTTGAGTGAGGCGGAAACTTACCAGTTCTTAGGAAAGTCGGTTGAGTGAGGCGGAAACTTACCAGTTCTTAGGAGAGTCGGTTGAGTGAAGTGGAAACTTATCAGTTCTTAGGAGAGTCGGTTGAGTGAGGTGGAAACTTACCAGTTCTTAGGAGAGTCAGTTGTGTGAAGTGGAAACTTATCAGTTCTTAGGAGAGTCGGTTGAGTGAGGTGGAAACTTACCAGTTCTTAGGAGAGTCGGTTGTGTTTGCTGAGGCAACCTCGTGTTTTCCTGAAGTGGACACAGGTGAAAGACTAAGGCAGACTCTTGAAGGAGAGGGATGACGGGTGATGTTTGGAGGGTATAAGCAGGACTCCATGGAGTGATGGAGACAGAGCTTGGCTTGTTGGTACAGTTGCTAGCTGTGCAACACTTGTTGGCCTTCACCAGTCTTCACTTCCCTGAGAGAGGCACAGCTGAGAACTTCTGGTGTTTCTGTTGGTCCCTCCTGCTGACTCGAGCCAAGACTGAGGCCTGGCTGTCTCTGCTAGGGCATGTCACCACTGCTGATTCCTGATTGCTATCCTGACTCTTCTGAACTGGACTGCTGGTGTATCCGTGAAGCGTTTGTGAGTGGATCTGATTGCTATGACTCTACTGAACTGGACTGCTGGTGTATCCGTGACACGTTTGTGAGTGGATCTGATTGCTATGACTCTGCTGAACTGGATGGCTGGTGTATCCGTGATGCGTTTGCGAGTGGATCTGATTGCTGTGACTCTACTGAACTGGACTGCTGGTGTACCCGTGAAGTGTTTGCGAGTGGATCGAGCTGCTACTGCTGAACTGTAATGTTCAGAGCTCAGCCCTTCCTTTAGAAGCGATGTTTATGGTTTTAAAGAAAATATTTACACTTATGTATTTGTTTGAGGTGTGTGTGTGTGTTGCATATGCCAATGTACACAAGTACTTACATGTGTGGAGGTTAGAGGTTGGTGTCAAATTTCTTCCTAGGTTCCTCTCTACCTTACTTTTTGAGACAATACCTCCCTGCTGAGGACTGGTTGGAGGCAGTTGGTCTGGCTGAATAGGGGGGCAATGAAATGGGGTCTTTTCTGAGGTGGAGGGCCCTTGATAGGTAGAACAGTGAGGTCTTAGTAGGGCTTTTGGGGCCTTGTTTTAGGAGTCAACAATACCATTTTGGGCCTCACCACAGGTGGTAGTGCCCTATAGGATATAGCTCCTTCAGCCTTCCCAGCTGCATCTCGTCTTTATGGTGATGAGCTAGGATGTCTCTATACACTGCCCAATGCCTGAGCAGGGGCTTGCAAAATTGCCTTAGCTGGGAACCGCTCATTTTGGATGCATTTAGTAAAGTCAGGACTCAGGAACTAATGGACTCAAAACTGCAGAGTGGCTTCAGATGAATTCCATTCCCACCAGGCTGGGGGCAAGCTTCCTGAGCATGGCTCTAGGTCCTGCTACATCTGCCTCTACCACCATGATCCCAGCCCCACCCTTTAGAGCTGATCTTGGTTCTAAACATAATGCATGGCTCCAGGGCACAGAACCTTGTTTCTGGCACACCACAGCCATGCTGGCTTCTCTATTTCTGCAGACGATGCCTTCAACAGACTCCCAGTGACCTTCTTGGGGCCCTGGCTAGCTCTGCAAACCCCACTTGATTTCAGCATCTACTATCCCTTGAGCCTCAAAGTATTTGACACATAGGAAAACTCTACTTAGTTCTTAACCAGACTCCTCCAGTCTCTGCACACTCAGGACTTCCCTAGCATGTATGCACAGACCTCACCGTGGGGTCTGCCCTGCCTTGGATCTGAGCCACGGAGATGGCTGTGATCTTCTACTTGTGGCACCAGGACACAGGTTTCTCTGTCTTTTAATTGATGTAGGCGTTGCTCAGAGATGCTCTTCAGCTCTGCCTCCTGCAAGCCTGGGATGTGCCTCCTAAGAGTTCTCTTTCCTTCTTCCTGGAGAGCCACTTCCAAGGTCCACCCCTGAAGGCTTTGAGGGTTTCCACTGAAGAATCTTGCATATTTTAAGCTCAGAGGAATTTTCAAAACCTTGGTATCTACTTTTTTTGTCTGAACTGTGTGCTTGGCTTTGCCCATGGAACTGCAAACACCTCGTGAGTCAGACGAGGTCATACATTTCCTTATGTCCCAATGGTGGGAAGCAGAGCGCTGGGTGCACAGCCGAGCTGGTGGCCACTGCTGGGGTCAGAGGTCATTGTGCTTACCACTACTCTGCTGCTGGTTTGCCCTGTGACCTCAGCCACTCACTGCATTCTGAGCCTCGTTCTCTTCCCTCATCCAGCACAGCCCCTCTGGGCATGGGATTTCATGTACATCGCTTGACACAGTTGGGCTTCCTGGACACTCTTGAGGATTTCGAGTGTCCTTGGCTGTCCCACCGAGCATGTAGCAGCAGGAGCATCACATCTGGTTGCTTCTGTCTGACTGCGTGCCTCTTCACCTCACTCTAACTCTCGGGTGTGTTTGCCCGACTGTGTGCTTCCTTACCTCACTCTGACTCTCAGCTGGCCTTTCATGACTATCCCAGAAGCTGGCAGTAAATCTTAGAGCCTTAAATGCAGTTAAGTCACTGTGAGGGCTGGCGGCGGACAGCACCTCCGCACCACGGATCTCGGATGGATGGATTGTTCTCGCACACCACAGAGCAGAGCTTTCCTTCTTACCTCCCCCCATGTGATTAAAAGGACGAGTTTCTGGAAACTAAAGGGAGCTTTATTGTTCTTGACTTGAATCAATGTTGCCGCCTTCTACAAAGCCAAGGTGGGGGCGAGGATAACAGGGCTACAAACATTTTTCTTTGCCAAGTTAAGCTGACCTCTAGGGATGCGTGCTTCTCAGCTCTCGGAAAGCCAGCTCACTCTAAAACTTGTTTGCAAGAACTTTCTGTGGGGAAAACTTTTTAATAAAGGGCTTGCAGAATGAGACACATTCAATTTCCTCCAATTATACATGGAAAGTAACTTTTGTTCACTGGATAGTTTTCTCCTTTGCCTCGGGTCTTTTTGGGGATGGGTTTAACTCAAAGCCTGTATATGAGAGAAGAAAAGCTTTATGTTTTCTTGGCTGAGAATAGCTCGCAACAAATTAGAAAGAAATGAAATATTCCCGCAATACTTGGGCCTCCCACATTAGCAATTATGTTTCCAGGCTTCCTATATTGCAGGGCTGTTTTTATTTCCTATCTTCCAGCTCTCCTCAATCACAGGCTTTGGGTTTGTTTGCTCTCGACTGAGGATCCAGTCTGGACCCATGACGATCTTAGGAAGAACTGAACAAATGTGTAGTTCTGCAACTATTCATGACTGGGTGACCCTGTCCCAGGCCAGGCAGGTGAGACTCCTGAGGTGCAACATTTAAGAAGGTTCTCATTGTCTGGTTTCAGTGAGTGGTGACCCTGCACTTACAAGGCCTTGAATGGTAAAGCCACCTTAAGAGTATGGTGTCTTCTCACTCTTGCTCACCCCTGTCCCAGCCCCACTGAAGTCTACTGAAATGACCATGTGATACTTGGATTAGACCAAGTGACTAATTCAGTCCCAGCCTCCCATCTTCGGTTTGCCCAGGTTGACCCTCAGAATGGGCAAGTTATTTATGACTGGGGAGATGGAGCAGTTTCTTACCCGGGGCTTTGTGTAGGGTAGGTCATGAGTTCAAAAACAGCCTGCCAACCACTGTGGTAGTGTGAATATGCTTGGGCCATGGGAAAGGGCTCTATTAGGAGGTGTGGCCTTATTGGAGGAGGTATAGCTTTGTTACAGGAAGTGTGTGACTTTGGAGGCGGGGCTTTGAGGGCTCAGCTACATGCTTAAGTCTGGCCAGTGTGATCCAGATCTGTCTCCTCCTGCTGCCTTCAGATGAAGATGTAAAAGTCTCAGTTCCTTCTCCAGTACCATGCCTGTCTGGATGGTGCCATGTCCCCACTATGGTGATAATGGACTGGACTTCTGAACCTGTAAGCTGGCCCCAATTAAATGTTGTCCTTAAGTTGCCTTGGTCATGGCATCTCTTCACAGCAATGGAAACCCTAACTAAGACACCCACATTGTGACTTCTCACAATGAGGTATGAATCCTTCAAACCTCAAACATGATCTCATTTGGGATGGGGGTTAGAGTCTACTGCAGGGTGACCCCTAATCCAAACTGACCACTCTATCTATCTATCTATCTATCTATCTATCTATCTATCTATCTATCTATCTATCATTCTATCATCTGTCTATCATCTATAATATATCTATCTCTTTATCGTGTATCTATCATCTATCTGTCTATCCATCCTCTCTCTATTGATCTATCATCTATTAATCCAGTCGATCTGTCTATCATCTATCTATTGGTCCATACATCTCTGTGTATGTTTGTCACACAGAACATCTGTGGCAATCAGGGGACAGCTTCCAGTTGTGAGACAGAATGCTTGCTCTCTTGGGAGTCCCAGGCTTATCTGACATGCCCAGTAGCTCCTGCGTGTTCACTGGGCAAGACTCACCACAGGTCTACTGCTTTGTGTGCTGGGGGCTCAGTCTACAGCAGGGGCTGTCCTCAGAGCCAAGATCTGCTCTCTGGGACACATCACAGCTCTCAGAACCTGCCCTGGGTTGTCACCACTAGTGGCCAGTGGTCCCCAGGGTGAGAGGTTTTACCTTTTCCATCTGTTTCTAGGTTTTGTCCTTGATCCGCTGGAAATGTCAGGTCAAAAGCAAGCTGTGACACGGGGTAGGGGGTGTCCCTCACGCTAATTGTACAATGGCTGTGTGAGGAAGACTCTCCTGAACTTAGTGCTCAGCAACACAAGAATGCTGAGCAGTGGGTGAACCGTGGCCATTTGCGTGTGTCTGGGGGAAAGGCTGGTGTGATTCTGGAAGCCCAGTGAGTGGTGAAGGCTGTTCAAAGTTTCTGCTTTCATCTGTCACATTAGAAACGGCAGAAGATGAGTGTGGGGCTGGTCCATGGGCTCAGCTCCAGCGGGCTGTTCTTTGTGTCGGGGACAATGACCCTCTGTGGGGCTCAGGAATCTTCCTGCATGAGGTCACTCTGCTGTTGCTCAGGACATAGCACTTTGGGCACCTGCCTCCTCACACCAGATTCCCATAGCTAAAGCAGTGCTCTGCTTCCCGGGATCCAGGAAAATCCCACTTGGCATTCCTCTGGTGAGGCCAGGGCCTCCTGGAGCAATGTGGTCCTTCCCACGCCTCATCATGAAAATGACCTTGTTGTAGCCCTTGGGGAAAGTCACGGTGATTAACAGAGGGAGAAGTGTGGCCTGACCTGACTTGGACGTGGAAAGAGCAGGTATAGGACTGCTCAGGTGACCTGAGGATCCGAGGCTGGCACAGCTAATTCCATAGATCCTGAAGTGTGAACTCTGCCTGTTCACTTAACGTGTGTCTGAGAAGCAGCTTTTACCTTTATTTCTTTTGTCAGCAGGGAAATCCCAGAGCACAGGAGAGCAGCGTCCATCCCCAAGAATCAAGAGCAGTAAGCTCCCGTGATTTTGATGTGCCAGGCACTGCTCAGCTGCCACATCAGCCATGTGGCCACATTGCTCTGGATTTGGTCGAGATGTTGTCCACCCTCATGCACAGAGGGAAGGAACTCAGACTGCTTCGGGGTCAAGGCCAGGCTCATCAGCTACACAGTGTGTGGATGTGAGTTGCCTCAGAGTCCTTGTGGGTCCAGAGCCTTCCTACTGCCTGTGCTGGCCTCAAGGACTATTGCTGGTTCCCCGACACCCTGAAGTGATGCAAGCTTGCATGTAGGCTTTCCCTCAGGGGTACACTGAGCCATCTACTGTCTGGATGCATGTAGATCTGTGGGAGACAGGGCAGGGCAGACACTGGGAGCCTCCTGAGTGGGACAGCCTTGCTGGCTTTCCTCTCCTCTTCAGGCCAGCAGTGTCCCTGGGGCTGCTGTGTTAAATACTCACCCCTTGGCTGTTTGAAGACAAGAAACTCACTCTTCACAGGCTGGGGTCAAGGCTTGCTCCCTCTCAACACACAGAGGAGGTTAGGTTTTGTCCCGCCTCTTCCGGCTTCTGGGGACGTTACTGGGAAACCGGCTACTTTGACTCACAGCCAGACAGTTCCAATCTGTCCCCAGTGCCACTTGGCAAGCTCAACATGTGTCTTCTTGTAAGGATGCTAGTTGCCTTGGATTAGGGCCATGGTTCCCCTGTGTGCCCTCGGCTCATCTGACCACCCCGTGCTCCAGTTCCAAGGAAGCCTCTGGGGCGGGCACTGTTGGAGAGGCATGATCATCCCCGAGGTAGACAGACCCGATGCGAATCCTTTCCCCTTCTGTGAGAAGCACCCAACCCCAGTGGCCATGGCGGTACTGAGAGCTTCCATGGCAAGACTCTCGTATTCACTGCTTTCGCCTGTGTAAGCCTGAGTCTGGGGCTCTCAGGAACTGTGCACTGTCATAAAGAAGAGGATGGCAAGGTGTGGTTCTGCCATTGCTGGGAACCACCACTGTCCTCAGTGGAGGACTTGAGCCACGCCAATCATGGCTTTGACAGGGAGATGTGGAGAGAGTGTTGACCTGAATAGCATCTAAAGTCAATGAGAGAGAAGAGGCTCTGCAGTCCTGTCTCTGAAGCTTCCTCATCCACTTAAAAAAATGGAATGACTGAAAATCAAGTCGACAGCATATGAACATCTTTGGCCTGGACCCCTCCATCTCCCACCCAGCCATGAGGATCTGAGAGCCACCTAATGATGGAGCTGGTCCCACTGGCTAAACCAATCCATGGAAGCCAGTAATCTTAAGTGGCAGCTGCTCCAGAGGAAAGGATATGCAGCCCAAGGGCTGCAACCCTCATAGATAAGAAATAAACTAAAGGAAAAAAAGATTACTTAATTTATTATTACCAGTTTTCAGAGTTCAATTTTTTATGTTTTAGCATTTGTCTGCACATATGTATGTGCACTGCATGGGTGCCTGGTGTCCATGGAGATCAGAAAAGGCAGTCAGATCCCCTGGAACTGGAGTTATTGGTGGTTGTGACTCACCATGTAGGTGCTGAGAACCAAACCCAGGTTCTCTGCGAAAGCAACAAATGCTTTTAATCTGGGAATGATCTCTCCAGCCCCTTGTTTTATTTTTGTTTGTATGTATGTATGTATGTATGTATATGTATGTGTGTATATGTATCTATATGTATGTGACTATGTATGTATGTCTCTGTGTGTATGTATGTGTGTTATATATGTAAGTGTATATGTGTATGTGTATGTGTGTATGTATGTATGTATATGTATGTGTATGCATGTGCCTCTGTGTATATGTGTGTGTATATATGTGTTTATGTGTGTATGTACCTATGTGTATATGTATATATGTCTGTTTGCATGTGCATGTATGTACATATGTATGTATGTATGTATGTATGTATGTATGTGTACATATGGTCTGTACCACATGAGTGAAACTGCTTACAGAGATCAGACAAGTATGTCAAATCCCATGGAGCTGGAGTTACAGGTTATGAGCCGTTCAGCATGGATTGGGTGCTGGGGACTAAACTTGGATCATTTGTATGAGTGGCATGCCTTTCTTAACTGCTACACCACTTTCCAGGCCCTAAACTTTGCGGGGCCATGTTTGGATACAGCCCAGTCTGGGAAGACAGATGCATGAGCTTCATACAGGGGCAATCTGCAGAGTCTGAGGAAATGTTATAAAAACGGACATCACCAGGGAAAAATGTCACCTGAACTTCAGTGACAAGGAATAATGTTCTCACTCACACATTCATCCTTGTCCTATTCCCCAAACGGGGACATGGGAATTCTCATGGAGATAAGGATGTTGTGCTGGGAATATGATCCTTCATGGTCCATAGCTGGATCCCATCACAGGGGTCTTCTCAGAGTGAGGTAAGAGGCTGCAATTAGAGAGGGGCTGCACAGCACAGCACTGAAAGCAGAAGCAGAGATGCACTTCCAAGATGGAAGCAGGGGTCACCGGCCACATGCAAGGCAACCTTGGGGATCTAGAACTAGCTCATGTGGACCCATCCCTGCCACACCATGGTGCAGTCCCCAGAAGACTCATGTCAGAAAGCTTGTGGTCAGTTTGTACAAGCCCCAGGAAATCAAAGCATCTGTCTTTTCCCTTGCCTGAGCTGATGAAAACATGTGTGCCCTAGGGACGTCTGACTTACCTGTTCTAGACCTGCACTAACTGTAGATCGGCCTTACCCCTGGCCTGTGGGGTGAGACCAACCCATCCAGAGATCTGATATAATCTTGTATGATGGCACATGGCACATGGTGGTGGCGTCTTCAGTTTGCTGTTGCGTGAAGCTAAATGAGCCACAGGATAGAGTTGAAATGATTCCTGAAGCCCAGGCTCCTTGGCAGGCTGACGTGCATGCTTCACGGTTCACACACAAGCGGTTGAGCAGAATGGCATTCCCCCACTGATGTTGCTGTCTGTGTCAGAACACCCCTGGTCATTATTCAGACTGTGGGCCTGTCATGAATGACATATGACTGCACCTAAACTAACCATCATTATTTTGGTTGAAGAGAACTATGTACAATCTTTAGAAAATCACCCAAATTTGCATTACTCCTTGGGCCCAGGGTCAGATTCGAACCTGGAATGAGAGTAATCTGAACTCCTTCCCTCTTGGAATGAATTGATGTAAGAAGCCCCCAAACTGTGTAGAGTTTGGTTTTAATAACCATTGCCAAACATCTGATGGGAACCCGCCAGAGAGTCTGATTAATTTCATTCCACCATTCATCTACAGAGTGCCCTGCCCAGGCTTCTGTTGTTGTGACATTTTCTGTCTCTATGCCCCTCAGATAGTGATGAGAAGAATGTCCGTAGGGAACTGTGTGCCGGCATGGCCTTGAGGTTGGAAGTTAATGAATGAAGATGAGCAGGAGCCCTGGAGGACCCCAGGGTGATGCCAGGGAACCACGGCTCTCCCCATCAGAGCGTTTGCAGCTGCCAGTGTCCCGCAGAAGATCAGGAATGAGCAGGCACTCTGCCTTGAATCTTGGCACTCTGTCAATCACTCCTCTGGCTTCAGGTTGCAAGCATATGTCACAAGGACGTGCCAGGTTGACAGTGTGGGATACTTTCATGACACACAGCTTGGGATGACGGTGTTTATTAACTCCAACTTGCAAGGTCAGCATCTTTTAATTAAAGAGAGGAAGCCCTGTCCCACGTTCAGCAGTTCGTGAGAGCACATAGCACTGCTGGTAGGTAGACAGTGGCAGGGACAGGTCCCCCCAGGGGTGGAATGACATCACCAAGGATTATAGTAGTGAGAAGCTTGACCGCTTGCAGCCTTTTTTGTTTAAAATGGAATGTTGATTGTGACCTTGAAAGGATAGAGGGTGCTGTAGCAGAGACCAGTCCAGCTGTCCTCACTATATGTGGGGAAGCTTGCTTGAAATCCTAATGGCTAGAGCTGTCAGTTGGACCCGCAGAGCTCTAGCTCTGTCTACCTCAGAGGCCGGGTCCTGTGGACAGTTGTATTAAGTGTACAGTGCAGTTCAGTGGCTGAAGCTCAAAACAGAGGCACTGTGGGCAATGGATGACCTGAAGAGGGGTCAGTATGGAGCCTCTGCCCATGACAGAAGCTCGGCCTCCAGCCAGGGCCCTCATGCAGCAGTGAGCTGCAGGACAGGCATGGAAGCCGCCCCTCCCTGCTGTGCTGTGGTCCAGCCCCCACAGACAAACACAGCTGCTAAGGCTTGTTCAGCATCTGCTTCCACTTCTTTGTTTCCCGTGTGTGTGTGTGTGTGTGTGTGTGTGTGTGTGTGTGTGTGTGTTTGTGTGAACACATGTGTGCACAGATCATGTGGGAGCCAGAAACCAACTTGGGTGTCAGTCCTTTGTTGATGCCAACTTTGCTTCTGGAGACAAGGAATAATAATAATAAATAATAATAGGTAGTGATGATGAATAAAACGTTATTTAAATTGTGATACAGAATTGGCCACTTTCACAGTTTTATTTTATGGCTTTATCTTGTTTTATTTTATTTTATTCTGTTTCTGTATATGGATGGTAGAGCTTTATATTCGGTGTCTTCTTCTATTGCTCGCTGCCTTTTTTCTTTTGAGCCAGGGTTACTCTCTCAGCCTGGAGTTCACAGATTGGCTAGAGTCGACGGATGACCGGCCAATGAGCTCCAGGGACTTGCCCATGTCTGTACTGTGGTTGGGTTACAGACAAACTTGGCCTACAGCAAGCATCTAAGTGGGTTCTGGGATCTGAGCTCAGGCCTATCCGTCTGTAGTGGTTTATATATGCTTGGGCTAGGGAGTGGCACTATTAGGAGGTGTGGCCTTGTTGGAGTAGGTCTGTCACAATGGGTGTGGGCTTTAAGACCCTCATCCTAGCTGCCTGGAAGTCAAACGTAGGGAGGTAACCAGCCACCTTAGGAGTGGATTTAGGCCCACTTGACAAGTTGAAATTTGTACCTGGTACCATCACTAGGCCAAAAGCCTATGGCTAGACACATCATAGGACCCAATACTCCGATTATTCTGCTAAAATGGTCATGGCTTGAAACTATGATGATAATTGTAATGGTGATGGTTCTGACTGTAGACCACTGCATGTCTCAGCTCTCATCAGACGATCCTTTTCTTCGATAGATGGGAATTAACAAGAGTCCCACAATGCATCGAAGCGCAGAGAGTAAGAAACTGTGGAGCGTTCAGCGTAAATGGGATGTTCATAGCAGATCCCCTCTTGCGAGGCTCAGGGACCATGAGGAAGAGAATGTGGAAGGAGCTTATGAGCCAGACGTGGAGGACACTAGGAAACCGTGTCTTCTGGACGAGGCAGGGCAGCTGCATGCTTGAACTCATAGTGGTAGTTACAGCATGGACAAGACCAGTGCAGACAGACAGTAGTAGCCACACTGGGTCCCAGCATGGAGAGGGGAGGAGGGAAACAGGAAGTCCCGCCTCTAGCTGAGGCGCTAAGGGGGATCGGATGTCCCGCCCCTAGCTGAGGAGCTATGAGCGAAGGATTACTGGCAGGGGAGGAGAGCGCAGCCCCTGGTAGGTTGGCTATGCCCCAGTGGAAGGGCTCACATCCAGGCGTACAAATTGGAGTTGACGGATTAAAACAAGAAGACAGGAAGTTGGGTGGGTAGTTAGGGTGGGATAGATCTGGGCAGACTGGAGGTGGAGTTGATCAAGATAGATCTTACACAGTTCTCAAAGAACTAATGAAAACTGCAAAAGCTGGTCACCATTTCTTGGCATTTTTTTTTTTTTTCTAATTGTGTGATGTGTTTTACTTTTGCTCCATTATATGGTAGAGCACCTTGTCATCGTGAGGTCAAACATCCACGTGTCCCGGGACTTTTAGATGCTATCCCTTCTTTAAATGCATTAAAGCATATTTTGGCTGTTGAGATACTCGCACGCTCCAGGGATCGTTTTTCTGTGTTATGAAATACAATCCCTTTTCAAAACTCACATGCAGTACCTAATTAACTGATACATGGGAACGGCTTCTACATCTTCGTTTTTAAACAGATCCGAGGTTTTTATCCCCCGCCCCGCCCACTTTGTCAGCTTCCTTCTTGACTTTTCTCTTTCCTGTGCAGTGAGTTGAGCAATTCCCCTCTCTTTTATAGTCTCTGAAGTAGTTTTATTATTACTTTTTAAAAGCTTGGCTTGGTTTGTTTAAAATTGCCTATAAACCATTCTCCTTGATGCCTTCAGAGGGTGGGCAGGCTCCTGACAGTTGATTTAGTTCTCCAATGTGCACCGGCTTGCTCGGAGTTTTCTGTCACGTCTGTTAATGTTTTCATTGGAAATTATTTATTTCTCCAAATGCATCGGAAAACCAATGAAATCTTTAGAAGGCAGCAAGAGAAAAACACCCTCATGCCCTCAGAGGAGGAAAAAAACAGCTTTAAAAGTATGTAAAAAGTAATGGCAGCTATAAAGGAAAATATTGATAAATTTGGCTACATTAAAATTGTAGATTCCCATTTTGCTGGTTAGCTTTGTCAACTTGACACAAACCAGGTTTGGGAACTCGGACTGAGAGAACACCTTCATCAAACAGTCTGTAGGCAAGCCTGTGGGACCTTTTCTCAATTAATAACGGATGTAACAGGGCCCTGCCCACTGTGGGCAGGGCCATCCCCTAGGCTAAGGTTCTGGGTGTATCAGCAAGCAGACTGAGCAAGTCCCAGGCAGCAAGCCCGTGAGTGATGTTCCTTTGTGGCCTCTGCTTAAGTTCCTGCCTTGAGCTCCTTTCTTGATGTCTTGCAGTGATGGACGGGAAGCTGAAATAAATTCTTTCTTCCCCAAGTTGCTCATGGTGTTCATCACAGCAATAGAAAGCAAATGAGAATGGCAGAGATTCTATAGAATGAAAAAAATAAATCAAAGCAGAAAGCGGGAAAGCTGTGTCTGGGAAGAGAGGGCTTTAGTGTTAAAAGGGGAAAGAAAAAGGAAAAAGAAAAAGGAAAAGTCTCGTCTAAGTTCAGCAGATGTTCTGGGGTACCCAGAAGTCCAGTCTCCCCATCTCCCCACCACAGACTGCTGTATGGACCAGAGAAGTCCAGCTTCTTGCAGGCAAAGCTTTCTGCATCTAACACACTGGAGAGCTAGCTAGTTGGCTGGCCAGGGTGAGAGGCTACATTTAGCAACTGAGAGCCTTCCTCACAAGGCTTTAGAAGTCTGACAGATACATCCTGACAATGGGATGAGAAGCCAGTAGTATCCAGCTGTTTAGTTATAACTGTCGATTTGACCCAACCTAGAATCACTTGGGAAGAGAGTCTCAATTCACGGATTTCTCGATCAGGCTGGCCTATGGACACGTCTTTGGGGGTTATTCCAATTGCCAACTGAGTTGGGAAGACCACACTGTACGTGGGTGGAACCCTTCCCTAGATAGGGCCTTGGGCTATATGAGTGAGGAAAGCCAACAGAGCAGAAGCAAGGAGCAGGCAGACGGCGTGCAGGTGTGTCTGATGTGACTAACAGTGTGCACGCATGAGTCTCTGCTGTTGACTGTGGATTTTATGAGACGAGATGCTTGAGCGTCTATCTTGACTTCCCCAAATGGTGACAGCCTGGAATCATGAATCAAATAAATCATGTTCTATAGCCTTAACTGTTACCTTGACATGTCTAGAGTTAGCTGAGTGGGAAGCTTTCAGGAACGGACTGGATCAGCTTGGCCTGTGGGCTCGAGTGTGTCGGAGTCTCGTAATGACTAATGAGGGCCAAGCCCATGGTGACTGTTGGCTTAGAATTTTCTAAACTTACTTTTATTAAGGGCTTAACCTCTCTTCTAACCCACCACCCACCAGAGGTAGTGGAAAAGAAAGATTATTAGGATACGGGGGACGTGGACCTGTTTAGAAATAGTTCTTTGGAGCAAGTTCAATCTGTGTTATCAGAATCTCAGCAGTTCATCAGTAGTGTCAGGGTAACAAACATGAATCAGCAGTGGTGGCATGAGCCAGCAGAAACAGCCAGGCCTCCGCTGAACTGGCACAAGTCAGTAAGAGTGACCAGGACCAACTGGGACGGCAGGAGAAATTCTCTGCTGTGCCTCTCTCAACGAAGTGAAAATCAGCGAAGACAAAGATCTGACCAACAAAGTATTGCAAAGCTAGCTATGCAATTCTGCCATCACTGTCTGTTGAGTCCTATTTATACTCCCTCTAGCTATCTATCATGTGTCCTCCCATGGGTCTCGCCTCAGCAAAACACCACATGAGTCTGTCTTAGCGAGACTCCTCGTGAGTTTGTATCGGCTGACATATCCAGAAACTGGCAAGAAGCCACCAGAAGATCACTAGAAGTTTCTTGGTGCGTCCCCCCCCCCATTGGAGTCACAACAACAAAGAACGATAAGGCTTATCAAATCTATCCAGTGCCATCCACCGTCTGTTGGGTTACATTTTTATTCCTTCTTAACATCATGTAACCTTTCATGTGTCTGCTTTATCGAAACATCCTTTCACCTGTGTGCTCCAGCAAAAACATCATTTGACACGACTGACTTCCCACTTGAGGTGACACTGTTCCTAGGCAGGTGGTCCTGGGCTGCATGAGAAAGGCAGAGAAAGCTTGAGGGGGTGGTGGGAGGGAAGCCAGGGAGGAGCGTCCCTTCACAGTTCCTGTCCTGAGCTCCAGGCCTGGCTTCCCTCAATGATGGAGTGATATGTGGAAGAGTATGCCAGATAGAGCCTCTCTCTCCCTTAAGTTGCTTGTTGAGGAGTTTCATCACAGCAATAAAACGAAACTAGAATAATATGTGTCAGAGGATGGTCAGGGCAAGTCGGGAGGGCACGGTGGGGCTCCTGCTGGACATAGCTGGAGTAAAAGAACGCTGAAGTGGGTTATAAGAGCAACGTGGAGGTAGGTAGACCCGTAGGAGGATGAGATGTCCGAGTTGGGGTAGAGAGGGGAAGTGAATGGGGGACAGGGAGGTGAAAAGGGGGAGGGGAGATAAAAGGGGGAGGGGAGCATAGAGGGAACACACTCAACCTCTATTACACACTGGAATCAAAATGTAAAGGTATATGTATTTTTAAAGGGAGGGTAAGTAGTGTGCCCAAGGCTATACAGAGACCAGATAATGTTACTGCCACCCATCAGTCCAAGCTGGCCTATGAACCAGCGAGGATGTAGCCCTATTTTCTGTGTGAACAGAGGGTAGTTATCAGATCCTACTGTTTCTCTTTCAATTCCTTCAGCTGTGAGAGCCAGGAGCCACCTTTGATGGGGCTTTTATTTTGGCCCCTTCTAGTAGAGAAGTCTTGGTGGCAAAAAAGAGCAGGGGGATCTGATCCATGTGTAACACAGGCATATGGGTGCCTTGCTCAACCTGTGTTCTCCAGAGGACTAATGGGGCAGATGGCTCAGGCTTAAGGACACGGAATGCTCTTGCAGAGGACCTGGGTTTGATTCCTAGCACCCACATTGTGGCTTACATCATCAGTAACTCTGTGGTTCCAAGTCCTCCCTCTCAGGGTATCCGGATGCTGCTGCACACTGGGTTGGAAGGATAAAGCAGAGTCCAGAATGAGTAGAGTTTGGCAGAACCCCAGCCAGGCTGGGAATGAGTGCCAGGGACAAGACGGTGAGGGGCTGAGGATCTTGGTGTTACAGCTCTTTTA
The DNA here is from genome assembly GCF_900095145.1 of Mus pahari. Classification (NCBI taxonomy): domain Eukaryota; kingdom Metazoa; phylum Chordata; class Mammalia; order Rodentia; family Muridae; genus Mus; species Mus pahari. The sequence goes on along the minus strand of NC_034595.1, from coordinate 104,676,980 downwards.
GGTTTCTTCTGAGCATCTCCAATGAAATAGCTCTCTGAGATAACCTTAGCATGTGAGTATTTCTTTATTCAGGGTGGGTTTGTATGCACACACATTATTGGGGTGAACCAGGGGTGTATACAGACCTTGGGGAGTAGGAAGGAGTTTTCAGAGTAGATGAAAATCATTGGCTAGAGTTTGAAGTTCTGTGAATCCCTCCTTTGCATGGAGAAGCATTCTGGGCATCCCAGATGCTTGGTGGACAGGTAGAGGGTGTAGGGGCTTTGGGTTCCACAGACAAGATGGAAGAAGGAGAAGTTCTGCTGGTGAGAGCTCAGAAGGCTCTCCAGACAATGGTAGACTTTGATCTTAATTATCAGGACCCAACGTGACTTTAGTTTCTAAAGGATTTGATGACCTCCCTTCTGGCCCCTCAGGCACTGTATTCACACGGTGTCTACACATGCAGATAGGCAAACATGCATACATATAAAATAAAAATGAGAGAGAGAGAGAGAGAGAGAGAGAGAGAGAGAGAGAGAGAGAGAGAGAGAGAGAACAGCCATGGGGCCATGGGTTATGGAAGCATAGGGCATCCCTGTCTCCCACAGGTGGAGGGCCCTGCTCTAAAGCACTTGGAGCCAGAAGTGCTACAGACTTTGGTTCAGAATATTTGCGTATACATAAATCTGTGTCTCAGGCACGGCATCCAAGTCTAAAAGTGAAGTTATGTTTTATACACCTTTTGTATGTAGTCTGATGGTAATTTTACATAGCAATTGTAGTGTGTTTATGTATTTTGCTTGTAGTCTGTCCCACAAAGTCAGGTTAGAAAGTTTCCATTTGTGATTTTGTGTTGGTTATAACACAATTTGGTTGACCATCTGAAATATTTTGAGTTTTGGAATTTGGGATTAGGGACATTTCAACTGCAATAAAAATTCTGAGTGTGCACAGAGTTGGGGGGGGGAAAGCAATGTTTGTAGCAGTCATGGGAGAACTGGTAGAGGAAGTCATCGGTAGTGCTGATTTGGGGCTAGTAGGTGTCTGTTTTTCTGTACAGAAGTCACACAGCCAATTTGGCAGGTGATCTGAGCTAGATCCACAAGGAGAGAGCTAGGTAGGCATATGGAAGCTGCTCTGGAGGTTCTGAGCACTAGGCAACACAAAGCCATCTACACTAGGACACCCTAGAAAGCTGTCATTCCGCCTTTCTCTAGGACACAGGTGCTGTGTAAACAGAGATTCAGGAGCTGTTACATCAGCAGAGAAGACATGCAGTCCTGAACTGAATGGGGTCTCTAGGGGAACCTGCCACCAAGGCTGTCTCCAGGGCAACTGAGTGAGCTAGAAATATCACATGGCTTACCAGATCATCTCCAGGAACAAGCACAGCTGTGTGGACCTGAATGTTGTCTTGCCTAGGAGAAACCAGGCAGAGCGACCTATGGAAAAGGCTAAGGGGCTAAAAGGGACAGCTTACCCTGAAACAGAGAAAACAAAACAGATGCTTGTGGTGTGTCTTGGTTAGGGTTTTACTGCTGTGAGCAGACACCATGACCATGGCAACTCTTACAAGAACAACATTTACTTGGGGCTGGCTTACAGGTTCAGAGCTTCAGTCCATTATCATCGTGACCGGGAAGCATGGCAGCATCCGGGCAGGCAGTCAAGGCGCTGGAGGAGGAGGAGCTGAGAGTTCTAAATCTTGTTCCAAAGGCAACCAGAAGGAGACTGCCCTCTAGCTGTTAGGAAGAGGGTCTCAAGCTCACTTCTACAAAGACACACTTCCTTCCACCAACAAGGCCACACTTCCTCTAGCAAGGCCACACCTCTTCCAACAAGGCCACACCTTAATAATGCACTTCCTGGGCCAAGCATTTCCACACCACCACAGGGTGGAAACAGTAAGCCGAGGTGAGGGAGAGAAACCCCGCTAGAGTTCTGTGTCAATATTGGAACAGTCCTGTGCATTTATAGCCATTTTAAAGATTTAAAACAAAAAACTGGATGTTCAGCAACAAAACCAAGTTATAGCGAAGCGGAACCTACCCTGTTTACATGAGATTTCAAAACTGTGAAAAGGGTTTGGGAAGACAGCACAGTGGATAAAAGTGATTGCTGTAAACGTTTGAGTTTGAATCTCCAGGACCTACCCAAAATCTAAGTATGGTGACTCATACGCATGACCCCATCATTGAGGTGGGGATCCCAGCAGACCCCAGGGTCTTACAGGACAGCCAGGCAAAATGGTGAATTTCAGGTTCAGGTAGACTGTATCTCAAAAGGGAAGATGGAGGGGCATCGACAGGACACTTGATGTCAGAGCTGGACCCTCACATGCACACACATATGTAAACAACACAGACACATACAACTTTCATGAGCAACTTTCATATGTTACATGTACTCTTGTTAATAAGTCATACCTGACAGTACGTTTTATTGTTGAATGATATTCATTCAGTCAACATTTCTCATCTCTCAGGCTGTCCTTGAACTGCTGTATAGCAGAGGAAGGCCTTGAATTTTGACCCTCTGGAAGGTTGGGTTACAGTCATTCATTCACCTCTTTGCCAAGTTTATGTGTTGCCGGCGATAGGACCATGGCTTTGAGCATTCCAGACAAACACTCTACCAACTGAGCTTTCAGCTTGAAATGATCTTTAAAGCCCAGGAATGAATGTAGTTCACACAACCATGTTCTTAAAGCAATCCTATTAATATTTTTTAATAGACGAAGAAAATAAGTTGTTCGTGGCAAGGGCAGAACTCCAACCCAAGTTCTGGCCTCCACAGTTCCTGTTCCTCCTCTAGCTTTGTAAGGAGCCTGAGTTACAACAGAATAAAGGACTTAGGCACCCCCTGCGGCAGCCGGACTCTATTCCCATTGCCTCCCACCCTCTTCTTGGAGGTACTGGTGCAGCCATAGTCAACCAGGGCTTGGGGCTTGCCTTAGGATGGGCCAGGGGCAGAGGATGGTGAGGCTCCGTTTAGTTCTGAGTGCCGTTCCAGTTGATTGAAGGACTCTGAAGACGGATCTCTCCAATTAATGCCGATTAGAAAGGAGCACCTGAGGAGAGTGAGCAGGGCGGAGTGAACAATACAGGGGCAGCCAGTCTCCTGCTCATAGGTGCGGCCAACTCACGGGTCAGCGGATGCCAGAAATAGCTGCACTGGGGCTCCCTGCTACCCGGAGAGTGGAGAGGATTATGGCTGCCCTGCTGAACCAAGTGACTGGATGGATTCACATGTCCCTGTGTCCTCTTGTCCTTGCACCAGTGTGGGTTAGCAGAAAGACAACGCTTATCTTTAACTTCTCTGGATTGGCTGCAGCGTTCCTGTGCGCATGCCTCCCCCAGATCGGTGGCGTTCCTTTGCGCATGCCTCTTAAGTTTTGGCTTTGCCGCTTTGCGCTGTTCACTATTAGTTTTTGGTCTGATAAATAATTAGTTTCTAATTGCTGTTTGTGTCGGTGTCTGGGGTGGTGGGCAACTGTCAGGAGCTGATTCAAATTCCCTCCAAGTTCCCGGAATCTGACATGTTTTCCTCCGCTCCCTCAATCCCGAGTGAAAACATAGATGCGTTAAAAAAAATAAATAAATAAATAAAAAATAAACACAGGTGTTGAAGGAGATGTTTTGAAATGTTCCCGTGTACCTGACAGCTGTGCTCTCAGTACAAACCATCAGATCGTTTCCACTGTAATTGCATGAATTTCCTCCAAGCTTCCGGGATTTTAACTCGAGAATGTATCATTATGGAAACTTCATGCCCAGGAATAGTGCATTGCAACCCTTCCCAGGATGGTCCCCAGATCTCATGGAATTTTAATGTCATTCCAGAAGGTGTCTGGGAATCAAGGCAGATCATCTTTCTCATCAAAAGCTAATCCTTGCTGAATGGAGCCAACTTGGCAGAACTACCCTCCCCCTCCTTCAAACCAGCACCGGTCTGCTGCTGTTTTCCAGGGGATTCACAGTATTGAGTATGGTAGTGTTGTGGTACCAGCCTGTGTAGTCGGCTGTTCAAATTCAGAGCTGATTTCAAGGGTTTCGTAGAGTTTGTTTGCTTGTTTGAAAATAGCTTCAGGGAGCGAAGAGGATGCCTCTCTGTTCAGCTGCGATTGCTGGCAGCCAAGAGAGAAAAAAATAACCTCCAAATGGGGAGGTCAGGAAAACACAGGTCAGAGCTCAGTCTTGCCCGCCCCCAATCACGACCGCCCCCTCAGGCCTGTCGCCTGGATACGAACACTAAAGGCATCTCTCTCTAGCTGTTATATTAAGCCCCGGGGGTGACTGGAGCAATGCCTTTGCCTCTGTGGAGGAAAGATAAGATAGAAATCTAATAGACATGGAACATGGAGGCACTGGCTTTCATATGCCAACTGAGAAGGATCCAGAGCTGGTCTAGAGTTAACAAGAGGCTCAGTGCTTGCAGGCCAACTGGTGCTGTGGTCTATAGGTCTGCATCTCCCCCACCCAAATGTGGGTGAAGTATTAAGAGGCAGGCTTTTGAGACTTGCCTGGGTTTGGCTGGTGCATGAGGACACAGCTTGAGGTCAAGCTCCACCAGGCACTGACTGTGCTGGCACCTTGACTGGACCCAGCAGTCACTGGACTGTGAGCCCACTGGACTGAGGAGCAGTCACCGCACAATACTACAGCACCCAGACCGACCAATACAGTACTGTTCCTTTCCTGCTTAAAAAACGTGTTGATTTATTTTTAAAGTCAAATTTGATCAGAATTGTGTGCATGTGACCTGGGTTTGGACCCTACGAAGGTGCCATTTGTCATAGATGAAGGTTCTTACGCCCCTAGTGGCCGAACAGTGTTCTGCGCCCCCCCCACCCCCCCTAGCTCTCTTCCTAGGTTCCTAGGCAGGAGCCTCTGTGGTGGTGGCTGGGATTCTGAGACCATCGGTTTCTCTCCTAGCCTTCCCAGATGTTCACGTCCTTGAGCAGATCTTTCTGCACCTCAGTCTTCCCAGCTGGAAGACTGAGCCATCATAGAGGAAGAGGTTTCAGTGTGATCTTGCGTGTTAGTGAGGGAGATGCAGAGCAGCCTGAATATCGGCGTGGAACAAACACCCACAAGTCCGTTTCTGGTTTAGTTTCTGTGCATGCTCCATGGCCGGTGACCTCCACGGAGGAAGGCCGGTCCTCGCTGCACTTGGCATCCCTGAGGCCGCAGGGTTTTAACTGCCCCGTCTGAAAACAGGAGGGCCAGTCTGGTCTTTCTCCAGTTAGGAGTGAATTTGAGATTGTTCAGACATTAAAGAACCACCCCAGTCCCGTGACATAACTATATCCTAGCTTTGCTTGATTCTCTCAGAAGTCAATTTGATAACTTGCTTTTTCAGTCCAAGTAAGAAGAGCTTTTTATCTGTAACATCAGCCCCACCCTTCCTCTCCCTTTCCCTTCCTCTCCTCTCCCCCCTTTCTTCTTCCCTCCTCTCCCATCCCTTCCTCTCCCCCTCCCATCCTTTCTCTCCCCTCCCGTCCTTCCTCTTCCCCTCCTCACCCATCTCTTCCTCTCTCTCCCCTTCCATCTCCTCTCCTTCCCTTTCTCTCTGCCCCCCACCATTCTTCCCCTCCCTACTATCCCTCCCCTTCTCCCTTCCTCTCCCCTCCTCTTTCCTGTTCCTTTCTGCTTTTTCCTCCCTCCTCCCCCTTCCCCTCCAGCTCCTTCTCCCCCCTTTCCCCTTCTCTCCCCTTCCCCTCCATCTCCCTCTCTCATCTCCCCTCCCTCTCTCTTCCGCTCTTGCTTCCTTTGCGTCTTTTCAAAAATACCTGCTCCTTGACATTGGCTTTTGTGTCTGTAAGCAATTTGCTAGTTTACGTAAGCAAATCTTCCTTTTCAGGTTCACAAGCTCTGAGCACTGCGAGGCACTTTCTAGTCTTTTGTGCAGTAGGACTGTGGAGACAATAAGCTCTCCTGTTCTAAGTTTTGAAGACATTTATATCTTTGTTTCCTCTGAGTCTGCTTTAGTGGGGGCCTGGCACTTCTCCTGAATAGCTCTTCAATTCATAACGTAGGGTTTTGTTCTTTGTTTTTTCTTTTTCTTCAAACGCGGGTTTCGCACACGGAGACTCTTCAGCTTGCTTTTCCAGGGCTTGGCTGGGATCTCATTTTGGGTTTTATATCACCTGGTACGGCAGCTTCATGTTCCTTTCTAGTTATTTTATCTTTCTGGGCGGGGTGTGGGGAGTCCATCCATTTCCCCTCTGTGGTCATGTCCCAGCATCACCGGAGACCCTGAGACCCTAAAAGAAGTAGGGACTCCTCCTTAGAGCAAGCAGGCCATTCTGCACCTGAGATAGCAGACACATCCTCTTATCTAAATCAGTTGTTCCGTTGTTGCCTGGAGACAGTGTCTGCTCCCACAGGGAAAGCCTGGTGTTCAAAGTGGCTTCAACTTCCTGTGTTATCTTAACTCATGTTTCTGACCAACTCCCCATCCCCAGGCCCCAGAAAACAGGAATTGCCTCAGCTCCTCACAGTGAGGGGAACCTCACGAACCTCTCCTCTCATCTTTACTTTGTATCTAAACACTCAACAAGTTTGTAACTTTAGATTTTGCATTAAGGTCATCTCAGTTGATTTTCTATTTCTGTGATAAACACCAAGACTGGAAGCAGATGGGAGAGGAAAGGGTATCAGGCCACAGCTTTTCTTTTCTTTCTTTTTTTTTTCCAATTTTTATTGGTATTTACTTCATTTACATTTTAAATGCTATCCCCAAAGTCCCCTATACCCTCCCCTACCCACCCCCACTCGCCTACCCACCCACTCCTCCTTCTTGGCCCTTCTGGTGTTTCCCTATACTGGGGCATATAAAGTTTGCAAGACCAAGGGGCCTCTCTTCCCAATGATGGCTGACTAGGCCATCTTCTGCTACATATGCAGCTAGAGACA
>NC_034595.1:104661638-104668626 GCF_900095145.1 Mus pahari | reverse complement strand
ACAAGGGAGCTAAAACCATCCAGTGGAAAAAAGATAGCATTTTCAACAAATGGTGCTGGCACAACTGGCGGCTATCATGTAGAAGAATGAGAATTGATCCACTCTTATCTCCTTGTACTAAACTCAAGTCTAAGTGGATCAAGGAACTCCACATAAAACCAGAGACACTGAAACTTATAGAGGAGAAAGTGGGGAAAAGCCTCGAAGATATGGCACAGGGGGAAAATTCCTTAATAGAACTGTAAAGGCTTGTGCTGTAAGATCGAGAATTGACAAATGGGACCTCATAAAATTGCAAAGCTTCTGTAAGACAAAAGACACTGCCAATAAGACAAAAAGGCCACCAACAGATTGGGAAAGGATCTTTACCAATCCTAAATCAGATAGGGGACTAATATCCATTATGTATATAAAGAACTCAAGAAAACTGACTCCAGAAAACCAAATAACCCCATTAAAAAATAGGCCACAGCTTTTCACTGAGAGAACTCAAGGCAGGAACTGAGGCAGAGGCCAAGGAGGAGTGCTGCAGGCTGGCTTGCTCCCAGTGGCTCACTCAGCCTGCTTCCTTACACAACCGAAGACCACCTGCTTCTCGGTGACACCATACACCATGGGCTTTGTCCTCCCAGACTGATCATCAGTCAAGAAAGTATTCAATCCACAGACCTGCATAAAGGTAATCTAACAGAAGCAGTTTCCCGTTTGAGACCCCTTCTTCCCAGCACACCAGAGCTGGAGTCCAGCTGACAAAAAACAAGTAGCACAACACAGCTTCATCCATTTTGGGCTGGTTTTGTGAAAGGCAGAAGTTCTGGGCATCCTGATTTGTCCCTGTGACATGTGACATGTGCAGCTGGTACCACTCTCTCCGGTTACCTCTGTTCTTTGCCAAGGATCAGTTCATTGTGCTTGGGTGGGTCTATTTCAGAATCTTCCTTGTATATTTGATTTCTGCTCCATTTGGTTCTAAGAATCTGGCCAGTTTCTATATCTCCGTTCGTTAGGAGATACGTTTTCCTGTCCCTTTTGCTTCTTTTAAAGGATCCTTGTGTCCCAGACTCCCTTCTGGCTTCCATCAATAGTAACTGTTCATACAGAAAAAAATACACCCTTCAAATAAATCTTGATGGTTTTGGCCTTCATAGAAACAAGCGGAATCAGGCAGGCCAGGAATATTCTTAGAGTCCAGGGCTCCCATGTGATGGGATCACAGATGGGAACAAGTTACCAACTCTCGCCTCACTGCATGGAGAAGCAAGAACTTCTGTCTCTCTATCCTGTCCTATGTTGCTTGGCAGGACAAAGTCCATCTACGTGTCCACCATTTTCCCATGTCCAGACTCCACTGTACTCTTTCTGACATAGTGGCTGGGGAGGGAGCTCTCAGTATCACATAAGGGAGGGAGCTCAGTATCACACAAGGGAGCGCACGAGGTGAAGGGAAAACAGCAAGGTAACTTCTTTTTACAAAGAGGGTACGCCAGAACCTAAGCCGGATGGCAGGCATGCTCAGCCAAGATGGCCTCTTTTTGTTATCCCTGATGCAAGTGGGGACTGTGTCCCATCCCGTTGGTGAGCGCTCTAACTTTACAATCTGACCCAGATGGACAATTGGTGTAAAAGGGAGGGGGAAGGCTCAGGGAATACGAGCCCTGCACTTCCTGAGTAGTTTCTATAGAAAAAAACGTTTCTTATGTAATAAGCCTTTTTAAAAGGCAAAAGTCGCCAGGTGTGGTGGCGCATGCCTTTAATCCCAGCACTTGGGAGGCAGAGGCAGGCTGATTTCTGAGTTCGAGGCCAGCCTGTTCTACAGAGTGAGTTCCAGGACAGCCAGGGCTATACAGAGAAACCCTGTCTTGAAAAACAAAACAAACAAAAAACAAACAACAACAACAACAAAAGGCAAAGTAAGTGTTGTGCACAGTCGATACAGCATTTGAAGCCCAGATGTTCTGCTTCCTTAACCACAGCTGTAGCCTGGATGAAGAGTGGCTAGGGACAGCTCCCTTTTACCTTGTTGCATCTAATTCTGTTTCCATACACTTAAAAAAAAAGTATCATTTATGTTTAATAGAGAGTTTTATGTCAACATTTTGAGAGATGGCTTTAATTTAATCCGTAGAGAATCGTGTTTTATATTTGTTTATTATAATATTATAATATTATATGGTCTATTTTCTTTCAGTTTTCCATTTGTGTGTGTGTATGCCTCTGTGTGTGTGTGTGTGTGTGTGTGTGTGTGTGTGTGTTTGTATGCACACATGTGGAGTCAGTTCTAGGACCTGGTATTGAACTCAGGTCTTTGGGTTTGCTTGGCAAAAGCCTTTACCCACTGAGCCACCTTGCTGTCCCAAAAGGAGATGTTTGATTGTGAGGCTTGGGGTGTTGCTCAGTGGCAGGGCCTGTGCTTGGCGTACCCCGAGCTCAGTCCACAGTATAAGTAAAAGTCATCAGGGTTTGTTTTACCCTCATTCGTAGGTGATCACTTCTTATCCGGTTGGCGTGAGGCTAATGGCCACAGTGTTCTTTGACCTCCCGAGAGTGTTTTTGTCTAAATACGAAATGATGGGTTTGCTGTCACCATTCTTATGGTGAGCTCGGCTCATCTGCCCCCACACCTCTTTTTTGTACCTGGGAAGAGGGAATCTCAGTTAAGTGGTCCTGGGTGCTATAACAAAGTAGGCTGAGCAAGCTGTGGGGAGCAATAAGCAGCACCCTTCATGGCCTCTGCATCAGCTCTGGCTCTACTTCTTGCCCGGACTTCCTCTGATAACAGACTGTAACATGTAAGCCAAATAATCCTTTTCCTCCACAAATCGCTTTTGGTCAGTGTTTTATCACTCACACATGCACACATACATGCCTGCACACACACAGGCACACACATGCACACATGCATGCATATACACATACACATGCATGCACACATGCATGCACACACACCTGCATACATTCACATGTGCACACATACAGGTACACACACCTGTTCACACATGCACACACGTATGTGCACACACACACCTGCACAAACACACACAGGCACACACATGCATATACATTCACACAGAAGCCCAGATGTGCATGCACGAGCGTGTGCAAGTGTGCTCTCGCACGCGCGCACACACACATACACACCTTTAAAAGCCTGGTTTCTGCATATAAGGGATAGCATGACTCATCCTTTTAAGTCTGGTTCACTCTGTCTAACATCATGGCCTCCACCTCTCCTCCTGCAAATGACATATTTTCACTCTTTTCAGTGTGACATAACTGAGCTGTGGCTTTGTTTACATACCATGTTTCCTTGACCATTCAGTCACTTTCTGGTGAGCACCCAGACTGTTTCTCTAACTTTGCTGTTGTGAGCAAAGCCATAACAAACCAGGGGATGCAGTTCCCTTCTCTGTTAGTGACTTCTCTGTTGCTGTGATAAGATATTATGATTAAGGCAACTTGGAGAAGGAAAAGTTTGTTTGGACTTGGATTCCAGAGAGCTAGAGTCCATCCTGGTGGGGAAGCGTGGATGGAGGTGGCAGGAAGCTGCCTGCTTATGTCTCAACCAGAAGCAAGAGGCAGAAAGAGGGAACTGGAAGTGGGTGTGGCTTTCAATCTCAAAGTCCCACCCCCCAGTAGCATGTTTCTTCTAGGAAGGCCACACTTCCTAACCTTCCCAAACAGTGTCACAAGCTAAGGATGAACTGTTCTAACACCCGAATCTATGGTGGTATGAGCTAGGGACCAGCTGCTTTAACACCTGAGCCTGTGGGGTCCACTTAAGCCAGAACACATTCCCCTTGTGTCTTCTCCAACATCCTATATTTATAGCCTTAAAGATAGTCACTCTGGCTGGGGTGGTTTCGATGTGCATTTTGCTGATGTCTGGGGATGCTGAACACAGTGTACTATCATCTACCTGTTCGATTCCTTTGGGCAGTTATTGATCACATGATTTGGTTTTATAGTTCTGGTTGTTTTGAGTGTTTTATAGATCTTAAATTTATAGACTTATAGATTTGCATGTCAGGCGTATAGGAGGTAGCAATCTCCTCTTCGAATGCTGTCTCTTGGCTCTGTTAATCATCTCCTTCGCTAGGCAGAACGTTTTTTATTTCACACAATCTCTCCTGTTGATTACTGATTGTTCCTTGGGCTCTTGGAGTCCCTTGCCAATGCTTAGATCTCATGTTCCTCCAGCAATGAAAAAGGTTCAGGTCTTATATCAATATCATCAATGCAGTTTGAATTGATTTTCATACAAGCTGCATGCCATAGTTAGATGTTAGATTCAGCTATCAACATGACACAAAGTAGAATCACCCGGGTAGAGGCAGTGTCTGCCTCCATCAGGCTGGCCTGCCGCCATCAGACTGGCCAGTCGCCATGTCTCTGGGGAATTTTCTTGATTGCTAATTGACATAGGAAGCCCCGACTCGACTCGTGGTTAGCGATATCACCCTTAGGCAGGTGGGCCTGGGCTGTATAAGAAAAGTCTCTGAGCCAGCCATGAAGAGCAAGCCATGCTCCTTCACGGCCTCTGCTACAGATCCTGCACTGAGTTCTTGGCGACCCTCAGTGGTGAGCCATGATCTGGAAGATGAAATAAACCTTTGTCCTCACAAGTTGGTTCTGGTCAGAGTTTTATCGCAGCTACAGAGCCATGAATGATGGAGATTTTCCTTCTTCTGCGTGTGGATATTCAGTCTCCCCCTGGCGGCAGCTGGCTCTGGAACCTTTGTCAAAGCTCAGGTGGCCAAAGCAGTGTGGAGTTATTTCTGGATCGTCTATTCTATGCCGTGTGTCCGTCCAACCGTCCATCCATCCACCCATCCGCGTGTTTGTTGTTGCCCAGGAGTCACGCCGCTTTCCTTTGGTCACTATGGCCGCATGGTGTAATTTGAGGTCAGGTACCGTGATACCCTCAGCTCTGCTCCTCCCGCTCCATCCTGCTTTCTTACTCCAGATTCTTCTGTGTTTCTCTGTGAAGCTTAGGCTTTCCCTTTCTATTTCTGTGAAGAACGTCTTTGGAATTTTGATGGGGGATGTATTGAATCCGCAGGCCAATTTTCTATTATGAAAATGTAGCCATTTTCATAACACTAATTTTTTCAAAACATGCACACAGGAAGTCTTTTCATCTTCTATCATCTTCTTCAGCGTTTTGAGTTCTCACTGTAGGAGACTCTCAGCTCCTTTGTTACCTTTATTCCTAGTTTTGAAGCCCATTGTGGCTGGAATTGTTTTCTGATTTCTTTCTCAGTGCTGGTTACTGGTGTAGAAGAGGAGCTGAGGTTTGTGTCTTAAATTTGTATCTTGCTACATTCCTTAAAGTGTTTATCATATGTAGCAGGTTTGTGGCAGAGTATTTAGTTCTCTTAAGTGTGGGATTGAACTGTTTCCAAACAAAGATACTTTGACTTCTTCCCTTCAGCTGGACCATTTCATTTCTCTCTCTTACCTCCTCACTCTGAGTTCAAGTACTACATTGACAGAGAGTACACACTAGCTACTTGTCTTGTTTCTGATTTTAGTGGAAATGTGTTCAGTTTCATTCCATGTAGGATAATCTTGGGTATAGACCTGTCATAGGTAGTCTTGATATGTTGAGGTATGTGCCTTATATTCTTAGTTTCTTTGAAGTTAGATTTTGTCACTATCTATTAAGATGATCTTGAGGTGTCTGTAATTAAGTCTATATATGCTTTTTTTTTGTTCTGGTTTTTCGAGACTGGGTTTCTCTGTATAGCCCTGGCTGTCCTGGAACTCACTTTGTAGACCAGGCTGGCCTCCAACTCAGAAATCTGCCTGCCTCTGCCTCCCGAGTGCTGTGATTAAAGGTGTGCGCCACCACACCCGGCTCTATATATGCTTTTTAATGTATTACTATTATCAGTGTGTATGCATGTGTATGTGTATGTATGTATGTGTATGTGTGTGCATGTACATGTATGTACATGTATGTATTGCACAGGTGTATGTATGTATATGTGTGTGCATATGTGTGTATGCATGAGCATGTGTGTGTATATGTATGTGTGTGCTCATGCACACGTGGATGCAACAGGTGTTGGCTTCCTCCCCTAGAGCTGGAGTTACAGAGAGTTGTGAGCTAATGACCTGGTCACTGGAAATTAACTCGGGTTCTTTGCAAGATCAGTGAGTACTCTCAACCACTGTGGTATCCCTGAGCCCAACTCTTCCTTGAATTTTTGGTCACGTTTATTTGGTAGTATTTATAGCATTGTTTTTATTTGTAAACTATACTATTTTATGTGTATAGATGTATTTTCCTGGATGCCTGTGTACCATGTGCTTTTCTGGTACCCAGAGACCAGAAGAGGGCATCAGGTCTCCTGAGCCTGGAGTTAGAGGTTGTTGTGAGCCCTGGGTCCTCTGAAGCTTGGTGGGCTTGCTGAGCCATCTCTCCAGCACGCTTTTTCTTCTCTTCTTGCTAGTTTTCATGAACAATGTCTTTTAAGGACGTGGTCCATTTCATGCAAGTTATGACATATCTGGAGATGGGATGCTACATATAATTCCTTATGATGACTTTAATGCCTTTGGTGTCTACTCTGTTATTTATGTGTTCATCTGCATCTGCTTTATCTGGGATTCTTCACAATGGACTACACTCATGATTAGGAGAGCTTCAAGATATAAACAACCAGCTGCCAGAGCTTACATACCCTGGAAGGCACCTGGTGTTTGCAGAGACCACAGAGAGCACCCAGCAGGTATACAGGGAGAGACAGCATGACCCAGGGAACAGAAAAGTCAGAATCTCAAAGTAGGGTGTGGGGAGGCAGCATCTGAAGATCTGAAGCAAACACACAAGAAAGAAGGCTCCTGTCCCACAGGCTTTCTGTAACTGCATCTGAGCAGACTGCTGGGGTGTGTATACTTGGGGGACTGAGGGAGTGCTGTGAGGGGGGCTGAGGAGGGCTGTGCGGGGCTGTGGGGGACTGTGAAGGGGCTGAGGGGAGCTGTG
>NC_034595.1:104654672-104661581 GCF_900095145.1 Mus pahari | reverse complement strand
GGGGCTGAGGGGGCTGTGGGGGACTGTGAGGGGACTTTGGGGGCTGTCAGGAGCACAGAGGGGCTGTGAGGGGCTGTGAGGGGCTGTGAGGGTGCTGTGGGGGGTGGGGAGTATGTGAGGGGGCTGTCGCGGGGGGGCTGTGAGGGGGATGCTGTGAGAGGGTTGGAGGGAGTACAAAAGAGAGGTATCTCAGAACTGGAATTAGAAGGTTGGTCAGGTCACAGTGGGGCATCTGGGGGTTCATGTTAGGACAACAACTGTGTACTGAGGCATCGTGGAGAAGGCATGCTTCCTCCAGTGTCTTCTCCCTCTTTACCTCAGCTAGCCTGACTGGAGAGTCATTCTGGACTCACGGAGTGAGCTGTAGGCGCCTTAGCCTTCTCCATACACAAGGGCACTGCCCAACAGAGACAGTCTGGTCTCTTATTCTGTGCATGCTCCTTTTCCTTTTCCTCAAACATCAAGGCCAGAGCACCCAGCAATGATGCCCAATAGAAGCGGTGAGTGCTGACATCCTTGATTTTTAACCAAGAAAAACCATGTGTATGCCTGTGAGTGCTTTGCCCCTGAGGATGCAGTGCCTGCAGAGGCCAGAAGAGGACGTCAGATCTCTTAAAGTTGGAGTTACAGACAGTTGTGAGCCACCCTGTGCATGATGGGAATTGAACCGGAGTCCTGGGTCCTCTGCAAGAGAAGCAAGCGGCCTTACACTCTGGCCATCTCTCTAGCCCCACACTCTTGGTTTTTTATGCACCTATGAAAGCATTTAGATCACCACCATCAACATTATATGTCGATTTGTTATCTGTGAGTACAGATTTGTGTGTGGGAATGTGTTCATGAGTGTGTATGCTCATATGTGTGTGTGTGCGTGTGCACGCTCCTGTGTGTGTGCGTGCGTGTGCACGCTTGTGTGTATGTGTGCGCGCACGTGCACACTTGTGTGTATGCATGTGTGTGCGCATGCTCGTGTGTGTACGCACACGCTCGTGTGTATGCACACGTGTGTGCGTGTGTGTATACATATGTATATGTGTGCATGTGTGCGCGCGTGCGTGTGTGTGTGTGTGTGTGTGTGTGTGTGTGTACAATAGTCAATGCTGCAGGACTCGGGTACTCAGACTTGTGTGGCAGGCTCTTAACTGAGCCATCTTCCCAGCCCCTGTGGGTTTGTTTTTAAAGGGATCCCTTTTGTTTGATTAAGGCAGTCCCTCACTTCTGTCTCTTAGATGTCCTCTTGAGAGGGTGTCTTATTTTAAAAGTGCTACATGTATTGAGCAGCTTGTGGTGTGAGCAAGCCTAGTCCCGATTTCTATTCCTGGGCTGCCTTACATAATTCTTGATGCTAAACCCATCTTGTATTTCTTGAATTACAACTTGTTGGGATGGGTACACAACCCTCTGATTTAAAAAAAAAAATCACAAGTTTGTCTTATAATATTTGTTTGCTTCTTGCTTTGAGTTGTTTGGGCAAGTTTTGGCCTTCGTGAATTTTCGTATGGTGCAGAGCTGGGGTTTCGTGCATTTTATTTTTAAAATTTTGTTTAAAGACTGTTGGACTTTGTTCCCGAAGATAGCTAAGGACCCAGAAAGTAAACTGTCCCCCAATGCTTGGTTTTAGTGTTCCTGAGGGACTTGGGTGAGCCTTTCCTCTTGGGCTGGTCACACTTGCTCTGGGTTCTGTCCCAGCTGGGTGACCCAGGTATGCTTCGAGGGTCAGCGGTGAACATTTGGAATCAAACACATCTAGACTCAATGCAGGTTCCCGTTACCCAGTTTGACCTCGTGGTGTTTTAGCGAGTGCAGGCGAGTGTCCAGCGAAGCCCCATGGGGTCACTGTGCAGGTCTGGGACTCTTCTGTAGCAGAGCAAGCTTGGTGCCTCCCAGCTGCCCCGGGCCCCCCACCCTGACCCCTCTCTGCTCCGGTCCAGGGACTGCCATGCCCTGCCTTCAGCCCCAGTCCTTTCCAGAAGTGGTGGCGGACCCTTTCCGCTCACTGTTCCCGCGACTCCACGAGGCCGATCCCAGACTCTCTTCTATCTCTTCTCTGCGATCCCAGTCCCTGAAGCAAGATCCAAGCGTACATTTCCCCTTCCATGGACACTTCAAAACCTCAGTGTTTGCCACCAAACTGGAAGACTGGACCCCTTCCTTCCCAGCATGCTTTGTTCCATCATCTTGATCTCCCCTAGAGACCCAAACAGCCTGGTGCACCAGTCGCCGCAGATGGCGGACTTGCCAGTACTCTCCTCCCCATCGTCACGGGCTGAACCACCTTGAGTACAGAGTGCAGCCGACCATTTCCGCACTGGCTTATTCTTCACTGTTAGAGCGTGCCCAATGCTTACCTTGCCAGCAAATTGGTATATTAATTAAAACAATACATTTACAACTGTGTCTGTCACCATCTGTTGGGCACGTCTGCGTGCTAGGAATTGTCCGGTTATTTTCATGTATTATCTCAGTTAACCATGCAAGCCTCCGGAGGAGGTAGACGCCATGACTTTACCGAAAGCTGACGTGACTCCGATGTTCTTATATGCAAAGTCTGTGACTCTCTTACAGGCAGCCCAACCAACTCTCGGCTCATGGCGCTGCCGCACTAGTTTATTTCCTGGTTATTCTGGTTATCACCACTCCTCAGGCTTATAACCAGGCAAAAATAATTAA
The DNA here is from genome assembly GCF_900095145.1 of Mus pahari. Classification (NCBI taxonomy): domain Eukaryota; kingdom Metazoa; phylum Chordata; class Mammalia; order Rodentia; family Muridae; genus Mus; species Mus pahari. Next base: position 104,658,911 of record NC_034595.1, on the reverse strand, counting down.
TAATAATACCAACAACAACAACACCATTGTATTTTTTTGTTTAGTTTTCTGGTCACATGGTCAACACCCCCAAGACTCACACAGGGCACAGAGGGAGACCAGGATTCCAGTGAGCAGCCATCAGGAAGCTTGGCCGTTTGGCTCCTCCAGGATGAGAGCTGTCTTGGTGATTCATCTCTGCTCCTATTAGAGCAATTATCCAGCTAATGGCTTTGATTTTGACTTGGCCGAGATAGTTGCAGCAGCTGGGGAGTGTCGGAGTGTGAGCAGACAGACGGCAGGGAATTCTCCAAAGGAAGCCCAGGGTTTGATCTCACGGCCATGGGCAAGGAAGCTAAGGAATCTGGTCTCTGGGACCCAGCCACCTGCAGTTATGGAGGAGAGACGGAGACCTCCTTCTTGCGGTCTGCTGATGTCAGCAGGCAACGTCTGTGGCGAGGTCCTGGCAAGGTGATTCCCAGGCTATAGAGCCAGTCTCCCACCCAGGATTTCTGGGTGGCTGTGGCAGAGACTCTCAGATCCTCAGCTGCGTGACTGACAGGATAGTTCTAGGCCAACAGCCTTGACTGTCACCGGAGCTGTTAAAGGGACACATTTCCCAAGCTATTTCAGTCAGGAGGAGGTGGAGCTGTGCTGCAGTGCACAGCCGGATTATGTCTGCTCAGCCAGCACAGGGCTGTTCTAGAACCCTTCCAGTCACAACCCTGCCTTTGGCTGCATGGACATCGGTTGCTTCCACACCTCTGATTTGTACCTCACCTGGGCTGTCCAAGTTCCCGCCCCGAACAGTCACAAGGTGGGAGTTCCTCCCGTGTGGAAGGTCCGACGGATAGGTCTTCTCACAAAGCTTCCTGCCTCTGGTCACGAATGAACCAGAGACTGTCACATCCAGGGGCTTGGAAGCCATGCCCAAGGGCTGAAGGGACACAGGAACTGTTTCCTTAAGCCACCACTGAACTTCTCAAACTTGTGTAGAAAGCAGACAGATTCTGGATACTGTTGATGAATAACTTTCGCCTTGACCAAGGAGTGGGCCTGTTGCTGCTGTGTGGGGTTGGTGTCTGTCAGGGGAGGTGAGACTAGGAAACTGTAGAAGTCCAGACTACAGAAGTCACCCACAGGAGAGAGTTAGAAACCCTCAGCTTCTTCAGTCAACAGCTCAGAAATGCCCCTCCAACCCAAACATTCAGAAGAGGCAGATAAGTTAAGAATTGTAGCTTAAAAAATTTAAAGTCTATTTTTTAATCGTGGTTCACAAACTCTTTAGCCTCCCTTTTAGCCCACTACCCACCAGAGGTAGTGGGAACAAAAGGGTACGGGGGAAGTGGACCTGTTTAGAAAGGTTCTTTGGAGCAACTCCTGTCTGTGTTGTCTGGAAATGGACAGTTGAGTTCACAGGTTCGCAAAGGCAGCTCGGTTCACTCACAAACACTTCACAGATACAGTTTGGTAGAGTCAGGATAGCAAACAAGAATCAGCAGCGATGGCACAACCCAGCAGAGACAGCCAGGCCTTAGCCTCGGCCTCAGCACACGTCAGCGGGAGGGACCAGGAGGGACGCCGGGAGAAGTTCTCAGCTGGGAGGGACGCCGGGAGAAGTTCTAGGCTGTGCCTCTCTCAGCGAAGTGAAGATCAGAGAAAAAGCAAGACCAACAAGCATTGGGCAGTTAGCTCTATAAGCAAGCCAGGCTCAGCCTCTGTCACTGTCTGTCCAGTTCTTTTATATTCCCTCCAAATATCATACGTCTTTCAGGGGCCTTGCCTCACCTAGCACGTGTCTGTCCCAGCTGACGACGATCAGCCTGAGTCCGAGGAAACAACAAAAATCCTAGACATAGCACCAAGTTTTTTGTTGCATTTCTGTCTATGGAGTCCCAACAAAAGGAACTCAGCTATGAAATATAAGACTGACTAATACATATATATGTCGTTAACAAAAAAATCCTTCATCACGTGTTCTTTCACATGTTTGCTCTAACAGAACATTCTTTCATGTTATGTCTGCTTCAGGAAATGTTCCTTCACGTGTTTGCCCCAGCAAAACACCATCCAACATAACTGACTTACTAAAAAAAAACCCCTAACATTCTACTTTAATAAACACTCACTGGAGACTGGACACTCAACCTTGTCTTTCTCTTCCTGCCCTCCTGCGGCTAGGCTGTGTGTAGGCAGCACAGCCCACCTCCAGCCCAAACCCCCACTTAATAAACCCTCTGCTTTCCTGCAACTACCTACACAACTATTTACAACTATGCCCTGCGCAATTCATTATCAGGAGACTCTGGAAACTTCAGCTTCCACTTCCTAGGATCAGGATCGCTGTACCATGATGCCTGCCCCCGATGGCTGCTGTACACTGCAGGGAGCCTTTGTTCCTCCCAAGGATGGGTGAGCAGAGGTTTGCTTTCACTTCAGGAAGCCACGGGACACACATTCCCTCTTGTCCAGGTCTCTTCTGTGTTTGTTTGTCTGCACTGACACCACATTCTCGGAGGATCTGTGCATCTGTGTCTTGCAGAACACCAACCACACCACCGGCTTACTGCTCTTGAAGGGGCAGTTGGAGGCCCTTTGCGTCACTGGCAAATCTGTGCCCTGGAGAAAAATAAAAAGGATTTCTCTTTAAGGTTTGGCGGTCCTCCAAATCAACATGTCCTTGATTCTGGCGGCCTGAGTCAGGCCAAGATAGTTTCTGTGAAGCACAGGACAGCTATGCACACCTCACCTCCTGTCCAGTAGTTACTGTAATCCAATGCCCAATAAGAAGGGACTCAAGAGAGGAGGGGCTTAGTTTGGCTCCTGATGTGAGATCAGAGCCCGCGGTGATGGGTAAGGCATGCAGGGGGAATGGCTGCCGTCTGTGTGACGGCAGGGGCATGAGGGCACTTGTCCACGCCAGTGTGGATCAGGAAGAGACTGGACTCACAGGGACACCAGGCTGTAAAGCCAGCAACACAGTAAGGCTGCCAGTGGGAATCCCCTTCCTCAAGGCCTTAGGTTTCCCCCTCAAACAGCACCACCAGATGAGGCCCAAGAGTTCTGACCCATGAGCCTGTGGGGGAGGCTTTGTATTCAAGCCACACTCCAGCAAAGAGAGAGCAACATCCTGTGAGTGTATCGGTACCTGGAGGAGAGCGCCTTCCCCACTGGAGAGCACCTTTTGTCTCTCCAGCAAATGTGCAGAAGCGGCCAAGCTGTGACCATGGGCCGGGTGACCCACAGGCTCTGTTACGGGCAAAGTGTGAGGTATGGTAGTATGGGGTTAGGATGGGTTATGAGAGTTTCTGTCAACTTTTCAGTAGCCAAACCCTGTGGGCTCTCTCCAGGGAGATGCACAGCCCAGAAGGAGGCCTCGCTGAAACAGGGCGTATCTGCTTCGCCATTTCAGGGTTCCCGCTACAGGAAAGAGCAGAGGATAGCCTTGTCGTGCTGACTGAACCCAGGGCTTCTTCCTCCTTGAAGCCAGGAAAGCAGCTGGCTTTTCTCGCCACTGTTTCCTAGGCCCTCCTGGCTCAGTGCCCGGCCCACGGTGCGCACCCAACTGCACCCAGATGCACAGATGAAGTGTGGTTAAGCAGAGACCTGGCAGGCAGTAAAATCGACCCTTCTGTGGGCTCCTTCAGAGCCGCACGTTGACTCTCACTGAACTTCCAAGAGGTGATGAGCACAGAGACCCCAATCTCACGAGGGAAGCCATCATCGTGGACCTCTGTAGGCATGTTACCCCATGGCCCACAGTTTGGAAAGCCTGCTGTGGAGGGCAGGAGACAGACTCTTAGGGCAGAGTCCCCAGGGCATCCTGGTGACTGAGTATTCTCCAGCTGTCCTTCCCCCCATGGGACCACCTCACTCTCTCAGCACACCCGCATGTCTCCCCTGGCCGTTCCTCCTCTCAGTGACCTTGGCATTCTTAGCTATCACCATAGACTGGCAGCAGGGAGGAAGAATGGCCAGCAAACCCAGGATCCACAAGGCAGCAGCCCTTGTTTAAACATGTGACGCTTGTGTGACGCTCCTTGCTGGTGACAGCGTGGTGCCATTTCCTGGCGGGACTGAGCAAATGGTTGTTGGGATGAACGTGTGCTTAGTACTTCATGTATGCACACAAATACACTTATCCACGTACACACAACAGACACATGTACAGAGATACAGATGCCCACAGATGTCTGTACACACTGACCACTGACACACACACACACACACACACACACACACACACACACACACACACAC
>NC_034595.1:104651948-104654632 GCF_900095145.1 Mus pahari | reverse complement strand
ACACACACACACACACACACACACACACACACACACACACACACACACGGTCTGCAGACACAGATGCAGGCACGGGCTGCAAGAGCCATTTGCTGGGCTGACGGCTTGTAGCTTGGTGTCACTGTTTCTTCCTCAGCCCCCTCCTGAGCCCCGGGTGGTAGTTTATCCAGATGTGCACATCTGACCCAGCACTGACAGGGTGTCTCTAAGAAGGACCTCGGGGACTCAGTCTCTCACTCACATTCCCTGAGGTGAAAGCTCCAGTGAATCAGAACCATTCACACCCTGCAAGACAGTCCAGGAAATTTCCTGTGAGATGCTAATAGAAACCTGCTCCCTCCTCCTCCACATTTGCCCTTCGCTCACCGATCACTCTGAATGGGGGCCATTTCCAGGATCCCGGCACTGGGCACTGAGGTGATGTGTAGTCACAGTGTGTGTGGCATCTGTCTGAGGCAGGATGCAGAGATGGGGAGTTGTGGGTTAAAGGTGAATCCACATCGGACCTTGAAAAGTATCATCAAGGTTCTTCAAAGAGCAGGAAGGGTTCATAGTCGCATGCCTGATCTGTAAATGAATTTGCTGCACTGGCCCTTGGCTAGCTTAGGTGTCTAATGTATGGAGATGGAGAGAGGGGGGGTAAGGGAACGGAGGAAGGCTTGTGTTCTGGAAAGGGGTGTTGTAGGCATCTGAGGGGGCAGGGGAGGGGCTCACACAGGCACCCAAAGAGATGCATCCCAGGAGACACAAAGCCAGGAGGGGGAGCAGGGTGTCTGTGTCAGGGTGACCAGAGCAGAGAGAGAGTGCCAGAAGGATGGGGGAGCACTGGGGGGAGCACAAGGGACAGGACAGGAGGGTCCTGTGCTGGAGGATGCTGGTGTGCTCGGCTGAGATGGAAAGCCACTTAGAACTCAGTTGTTGAGGGGGAACACTGACTTCAGAGTGAGAGAGCCACGCTGGCCTCAGAGATGAGCACACGCTGCTAGAGATGTGTGTGCAGGTGAAGAAACACTGGACGGGGTGGGATGTGTGGAAGCCACGGGAGGTGATGGTGCTGCAGGTCTGTCTCTAAGATGGCAGAATTTGCTAAGAGAGTGCAGTGTGTGTGTGTATTGTGTATATCTGTGTGTATGTGTATGTGTGTATGTGTATGTGTGTGTATGTTCGTGTGTATGTGTATATCTGTGTGTATGCATGCATGTGTATGTGTGTATGTATATGTGTGTGTCTGTATGTGTGCATGTGTGTGCATGCATGTGCATGTGTATGCAGGTATGTATGCATGTGTGAGTCTGCATGTATGTGTGTATGTATGCATGTGTGCACAGGTGTGTGTCTGTGTTTCTCTCTCTGTGTGTATGGGTATGTTCATGTGTGTATTGCATGTGTGTGTTCACTCTAGTTAGAGAGATGGCTGGTCAGCTGGCTAGACATACAGATACACATGACACACCACCAGTTGCAGAGGTGATGAGAGATAAATGGATGAATGGATAGGTAGGTGATGGAGAGACAACAGACACACAATACCAACAGTGTGGTTTGAGGATGACATGTTCCCTAAGGACAGTTTGTTGAGGCTCCATTTCCAGCGTGACAGGTTTTGAGGAAGCTGTAGGATCTGAAGCTCTGATCCATCAGTGGGTTGGTGCACTGTTGAATTCACAGCCGAACAGATCTCTGGGAGGTGGCAGACATTGGAAGGTGGGGCCTGACTGGAGGGAGTGAATCACTGGAGAATTGGTGTATTTTCAGGGATGTTTGAATGTATGTATGTATGTATGCATGCATGTATGTATTCATAGTGTATATTTGTGTATGTGTGCGTGTATACCCATATACCTGCCGGAGCACATGTGTGTGGAGGTCAACCTTCGGTGTCAGATAATTCTTGTTTTTTACATATCATCCAACCTCAGATATTCTGTCATAATGATATAAGAGACCAAGATATCTGACTCAGTGCAGAATGTCTCCACAGACTGGGTGGTGGGAACAAACAGGTCAGATCCTGATGCTGTAGACCTCCGTGACTTCCTGGTGTCTCCTTCCATGATAAAATCACACGGTCAGCACCACCTATCATACATGTCATCATCTGCTGGAAAAATCAAACATGGTTTAATGGAAATTAAGACATTTTACTCCCAGCAATGAATCCTGTGCCATCCAGGCAATATTGACAAGTCCTGGTAGGAGCCCAGCCACATTTAGAGTCAGTATGAAATCAACGGAGGCTGTATGACTTATTTGGACGCTGCTGGAGGAGTTCACCCGTCCCAAACCGTCGGGCTGTGAAGGTTGGAAAACAGACTCCTTTGCATAATTAAGCAGTCAAGGGGATGTGCTTTGAAATAAGACATTGGAAACACTCATCTTAGACAGCTGAGGGCAGAGCGGGCTGCCAGGCAATTAGTAAGGAAGCTGTCCAGCTGATGTCGGCACTTGGGGACAATTACAAGGCCCTTCTCCTCGATGTCAGTCTCCAGCCCAGCTGCAGAGGGCTTGGGTCCCTTGAGATCTGAGCAGGCCTCACAGCACTTCTGGGGTGTGGGGACACAGCAGGATGCTTCTGGGTCTCTGCTCCCTGCTGGCCTTTTGCTGCAGGGGCTTGTCGAAAGGAGAGGGACAGAGAGCTGCTGGGACAGATCATGTGTGCGGGCCCATGGGACAGATCATGTGTG
>NC_034595.1:104643313-104651488 GCF_900095145.1 Mus pahari | reverse complement strand
CCATGGGACAGATCATGCGTGCGAGCCCATGGGACAGATCATGCGTGCGAGCCCATGGGACAGATCATGTGTGCGAGCCCATGGGACAGATCATGTGTGTGAGCCCATGGGACAGATCATGTGTGCGAGCCCATGGGACTCACCCTGCTGGTGAGGTCAGGACCCCAGAACAGAGGGACAGCTGTTTCCCAGTGCTTTGGTCTCTGCCCACCTTCTCTAGGTTTTTTATTCGTGGGGGGAGTGTTTATCTCTCTTTTTTTCTTTGCTGTGGCTTCCAGAGAACACAGGAAGCCAAGCCTCAGAAAGGCTCCCGAGTGACCTGGTAACTAGGCAGGAGTATCCGAATCTCACAGATGTCTCAGAGAGGTGAGGAAGAACTGGCTGGGATGGCCAGGTGAGCTTCCAGCTTGGCTCCTCTTAGCTACTTCCTCCTCTGTATGGAGCAGTCATAACTCCAAGCAGACTGCTCTGATGCAAGGCCCACAGGATAGAGAGGCAGTCCCTGGGAGGATACGTGTTAGCCAGTGGGTACAGGCCAGTCTGAAGGAATGAGCAGGACATAATTTTACTGTCATCCCGGACAGGGTTCAGGCCTGTGTACAGGTTTGATCTGTTGCTATGTATTGTAAATACTGGTCCTGGTTGCCCCCAGGGATGAGGAGATTCTCATGTGACCCAAGTGATACTATGTAACCTTGGCCCCCAAGTTATCCCTGATTGGTGTATAAAGATGCCTGCAGTCTATAGCTGGGCAGAAGAGAGAGGGGTAGAGTTTTGGTTCCCATCTTGGGGTCTGTGGCAGGAAGTAAGGAAGAGAGAGGGAAGAAGATGGAGAGAGAAGCTGCCATGGGGTAAGAATCTTGAAAACACAGCCACAAGGCCTGGCCAGTTGGAGTTAAGAGCTGCCCAGATGGAATGTGGCACGTAATAACCCAGGATTACTGACGGGGAAGTAGACTCCAATAGCTTAGAGGATAGATATCTGCCCAGCTCGAGTGCATTAAGAGCTTATTATAAATATAAAGGTTTTGTGTCTTTTATCTGGGAACTGAATGATCCAAGGTGGGGTAGAAATCCCAGACTGAGATTAAACATTTACTACAACAGGCCTGCCAGAGGAACAAAGAATCTGCTGAAGGGCACATGCAGGCAAGAAGAAGGGGGACCAAGGGCTCTTGTAATGGTTTTTGCACCTATCTAGAAAGCTTTGCCCCCACGCTGTTTCCTCCACTCCACCGTGAAGATACACACCACTCTCTGTCAAAAGAATTAGGATGACATCTGCAGATGTCACTGTGCACCAACTTAGGCAGGGTTTGCCCCATTTCTGTCCCCATGTAGTGAGAGGTTGGTGTAGCTATCTTTGCTACTTTATGGGTTCTTCTTTCTTCCATCCTTCTCCATCCTTTTAACCCTGTCGTGTATGATAGGAGAGACAAAAGGATAGAAGGGAAAAGGGGTGACATTGTTGTGATTATTGTTAAACTGCTTCCTGCTGATTAGGGACTTCGAGTTCCTTGGGGCAAGTTTGATTTTTGTGATCGGAATAATTATTTCTTCTTCATCTTCCTCCTCCTCCTCTTCCTTTCTCCTCCTCCTCCTTTTTTTTTTGTTCTTTTTTTTTTATATTTTTATTTTCTTTATTTACATTTCAAATGCTATCCCGAAAGTTCCCTATAACCCCCCCCCCGCCCCTGTTCCCCTACCCACCCACTCCCACTACTTGGCCCTGGCCTTCCCCTGTGCTGGGTCATATAAAGTTTACAAGACCAAGGGGCCTCTCTTCCAAATGATGGCTGATTAGGCCATCTTCTGCTACATATGCAGCTAGAGACATGAGCTCTGGGGGTACTGGTTAGTTCATATTGTTGTTGCACCTACAGGGTTGCAGCCCCTACAACACCTTGGGTACTTTCTCTAGCTCCTCCATTGCGGGCCCTGTGTTCCATCCAATAGCCTGACTGTGAGCATCCACTTCTGTGTTTGCCAGGCACTGGCATAGCCTCACAAGTGGCCGCTATATCAGGGTTCCTTCAGCAGAATCTTGCTGGCATGTGCATTAGTATCTGGGTTTGGTGGCTGATGATGGGATGGATTCCCAGATGGGGTAGTCTCTGGATAGTCCATCCTTTCATCTTAGCTCTAAATTTTGTCTCTGTACCTATATCCTTTCATGGGTATTTTGTTCCTTATTCTAAGGAGGAATGAAATATCCACACAATGGTCATCCTTCTTGGTTTTCTTGTGTTTTGCAAGATGTATCTTGGGTATTCTAAGTTTCTGGGCTAATATCCACTTATCAGTGAGTGCATATCTAGTGACTTCTTTTGTGATTGGGTTTCCTCACTAAGGATGATATCCTCCAGATCCATCCATTTGCCCAAGAATTTCATAAATTTATTGTTTTTAATAGCTGAGTAATATTCCATTGTGTAAATGTACCACATTTTCTGTATCCATTCCTCTATTGAGGGACATCTGGGTTCTTTCCAGCTTCTGGCTATTATAAATAAGGCTGCTATGAACATAGTGGAGCATGTGTCCTTATTACCAGTTGGAAGATCTTCTGGGTATATGCCCAGGAGAGGTATTGCTGGGTCCTCCGGTAGTACTATGTCCAATTTTCTGAGGAACCGCCAGACTGATTTCCAGAGTGGTTGTACAAGCTTGCAATACCACCAGCAATGATCTCCTCCTTCTTCTTTGCACAGAACTACTTAACAAACCGTGACTAACAACAACCAACAGCAAACAATTAACAATCCACCAACAACCTATCCGCCTCTCAGGACCTTCTGAAAAGTCCCTGGAAATCCAAATGCCACATAATCACAGAAACCGTCTGCAGCTGGCAAAATCACGACGCTGTTAGAGCACGAGGCAAATCATAGTCAGCTACTGTGAACAATCTGAAGCAGCCCATATTCCACACCTGGGATTAAAACGATAACATAGTCTTATAATATTTCTGGGTTTTTTGTTTGTTTTCTGTTTTTTGTTTTTAAGAAACCAAAATTCCAGAATTCTCACTATAGCTCTGGTTTTGTTGCCTCTGCATGGCTCCTGGACAATGGCTTGTGAGTGTGACTTTCTGTATAAGGCAGCGGCAATGTCAGGGACAGCTTCCGGAGGGGAGAGTCACAAGTGGCCACTGGGACCCAAAGCTCAGGCTTTTATGTGAGTGAAGAGATCCCTTGGGATCTCCATGGGGGGCCTCTTTTGGATGCTCACAAGAACAAGAGGGGGTCGGGGTTAGAGTCAGGGTCAGGGTCAGGTCAGGGTCAGGGTCAAGGTCAGGGTTAGGTGACTCTCACTAATTGAGAGTAAATACCCCAGCGCACCTAGTATCTGGTACCCTTACAGCATCAAGAGTGTGTGTGAGAGGGGCCTCAGCCTTCCCTGCAGTCTAGAAGAGCCCTATCTTCTTAGAGACAAGGTATTCAAACCCGGCCACGTGGAAGCCAATGAGCTAGAGTCCTGGGTGTTGGTGATAGTGCAAGAGCAGTTACCTAGAGAGGCAAGGTGACATTGCCAAGCCACTTGGGCCTTTCTCCAAGGTGAAGGGAACATTCGAGCAGCTGGCCCTTGGAGTGGTCTACATGGCAGCCCTGTGGACTTCCCTGCAGGGACACAGATCTGGCTATGTGGCCCACCTTCTGCTGAATAACACCCTCTGGGTCAGCATCTCCTCTCTCCAGCTCCGAGGAGTTCGTAGCATCCTCGTCCCCTACCCACATTGATCTTGACTGTCTCTCTCTCTCTCCTCAAGAACAAGTCTAAACACTGAATTAACACAGTGAAACCCCATCCCGGGAGCTTTGAAGCGATAATCCTCCCAGATTGCACACTGAGGAGGGCATGGAAAACCAGCGTGACCCAACTCTGGACTCTCTACCCGTTGATCTTTGCTAAGTGGGTTCGGGCTTCATGTGTCTTTGTGGATGGAGCAGCCTGTCACATCTCTCTTTGAAGCTTAATTTACAAAGGGCCACTTGATGTCAGGGAACCTTGGCTCTCCCTTTTCAGTCCCCCAACGGACAAGAAGGAATATGCAGCCACACCAAAACAGCCCCACTCTTGCTGATGAGTGTTGCCGCCCAACCTGGCTTCCTCCCAGGGTCTCAGCAGACCAGCTTCAGCCTCTTTCACCACCTTGATCCTGGGATCCGGCCTCGTTCGCTCTGTCTCGGCTGGACTGGAGCCTGCTAGGCATTTCCTTTGATTAAAAATGTCCATCCTGGGGACATGAGAGCTGCAACACTGCTGTCCTCTACGGGTCCATATCGGCTGTGTGGAAATTGGCTGTGGGTCTGGCCATTTGGAAGCTGATTCATTATTTTCAATCAAGCAGCTTGTGTGTCAGCCTGTTGTGGTCGTGCCGTCTCTGGGGCATGAGCATGATCCAGTTATTTCCATTATTGAGACACAACCCAAATTAAGTGAATCGTAAATGTTCCCTTTAGTGGGCAGCTGGGAGCCCGTGCTCGGAAATCCATCAAGAGTTTTATTTTCCATGAAAACACAACTTGGCAAATGAGAAACGTGGTCCTTGGGGAGATGTCCAAGCAACGAGGGGTCGGGGTCTTTCAGCTTCCTGATGCTGAGGAAGAGGCAGCTTGAAGAGCCTGTGTAAGGTGTCAGATGAACACGGCTTTCTGTGACCTTCCCGAGCACATCTGGTTGTCACACACTATCTCTGCAATTTGAATGTGTCTCTCCTGGACAGGAAAGTTGCACACAGCCCAACCCCCAACATTGTTGGCTTAGGAGTCAAAGGAGATTCTTCGCCGTGCTGAACAGAGGCTAGCCATTGCATGGCCTGATCGGGTCCCCGCTATGGCACTGCCTTATTGCCCACCTGTTTCTTGCTCAAAGTGGATGACAGGGACTGTGGCCTGCATTTTCTCTCATTCCCACAAGGATAAAAGAGAAGTTTCTCCAAGCAGCAAGATGCAGACACAGTTGGTGTCTGAAATATCCCTACATCAATGCATGACAAGACCGATTCTGAACCAACCCTTTGTGGCCACGGGGTTGGGATGTTGGCCAACACTGTCTTAATTATTTATTTTCTATGTAATAACACATCATGACCGAGGGAACGTATAAAAGAGATTAATTTGGATTAGAGGATTAAAGTCCGTGATGGGGGCAGGGCAGGGCGGAGCATGTGGCCACGAGGGAGGAGCATATGGCCATGGGGAGGGGTATGTGGCCACCAGGCAGGGAGGGGAGGGGCATGTGGCCACCAGAGTGGGGAATGCAGCGATGGGGGCGGGGGAGGGAGGATGTGGCCACAAAGCAAGCGAAGCACGTGGTCACAGGGGTGGGCAGATGGATGGCGGGGCGGGGCAGTGGCTAGAAATAAAGCTTTTTCTGAATGGGGACGGCTGTTTTCTAGTACTTCAGAATTCGCTCCTTACTGAGGCTAGAAGATAAGGCAGATAAGACCCTGCCACACCCCCACGGGAACAGCTGAGGGGATCCCTTTTGCCTCTACTTTATAGCCCTTCTCAAGCCACACCCAGACTCCCGGCAGAGGGGGTGTGTGTGGAGAGGGGCTCTGTGGCTCATTCAATTCTGCTGCAGCTCCTTTTCCTTTGGTCTCAGTGCTTTCTAAGCTTTCATAAGGCAAAGCACCTCACACTTCTGCTGTGGTAACTTCCCCATCGTGACGGATGCACACTCAGCTAAAAGAAAAAGAAAAAAAATCCCTGTCCTGTCTTAAATTATTTTTGTCAGGTGTTTTATCGCAGCGATCAGAACAGCACTAATACAGCCAATTCCAGATCGTTCTTCAAGGCAGTACAAGACTTTGAAAGGATCAACTTCTTCCCAAGCACCGCTCAGCTGGGTAATCCAAATTTTATGTTACATTTTTTTAATACTATTAAAGTGTAAATTTTGGTTACTTTTAATATTTTCTGTAGCTTCTCATTTGACCCATGGTTATTTTGAAATTGTCTTGCTTCACTTTTGAATGTTGAAGCTTAACCTGTATGTCTCAGTGAATTTAAGTATGATTCAGACATACTGCAGTGCGAGAGCTTCTGATCTGGGTCCTTTTAAAATTTCATGTAGACTCACTGTTAGCCTAGCATGAGGCCTACCTAGACAAACTTTTTAGAAAAGATGATACACTCTGCGGTTTCGGGGCATGATACTCTGTAACTGTGGGAATGACTGATACTATTGTAGCACTTTTTGTCTTTACAGGTGGGGTGGTCGTTTTACTGTCAACTCACCTGGATTTGGAAACTAGAAGAGACACTTCAGGTTATGTCTGTGAAGGCCTTTCTAGCCGAGGGAACACACACCCTGAATATGTGGTGACATCGCATGGGTCAGGGAGTCCTGGAGACTTAAGAGAGAAGAGAGCAGTTGAGCACTGACATTCCCCTGTGTGCTCTCCAACTGTGGGTGCTAATGGTGTGGCTCTGCCCACCAGCTCTTCCCTGCCAGGATGAACCGCACCCTCAAACTCTAAGCCACAGCAGACTCTTCTTTTTAAAGCATCTCCTTGGCACCTAACATATCACAGTAGCAAAATAAGTCTCTTACACACCTGATCACGGACTAGAGGTTTTTTTTTAATGTATAAGAAAAAAATGAGTGTTTTGCCTTGTGTGCAGGTATATGTGCAACTTATATGCCAAGCTCATAGGGGTTAAAAGAAGGCACCAGCTTCCCTGAAATTGGGAACAGTCGTGAGCCCCCATATGGGTGGTGCTGGGATTCGAACCAGGATCTTCGGAAAGAGTAGTAAGTGCTCTTAACAGCTGAGTCATGTCTCCAACCCCAAGATGAGTTGTTTTAACAGTTAACAGGGAAAGGGCTTTATCGTGTTCTGTGGTGACTGGGGAGTTCTCTATCTCCTTAGCTGATTCATTGTGAATTTTCATGCTCTGATAATCAGATGAATTATATTATCATAGTATGTCATCCCGGGAACTGGCCTTTTGTCATCCTGAAATCCTTTACTTCAGTAGCACACTGTCTCAAACCACATATTCTAGAGAGTCAACAGAACTGCTCTTTAGGCACACAAAATATTTGTCTCTGAATAAAGTACTTACAGTCAGATAGCATATTGAATCTTGCTTAATTTTTCCAGGAGAGCTATTTTATTTTTAATTACGTCTTTCTCTATGTGCATGTGTTATTGTGTCTAGGTGGCCATGCAGGTCAGGAGAGGGTGTTGGCTCCATTAGAGTTAGGCAGGAGTTAGGCACCTGACATGGGAACCAAACCCAGGTCCTTTTTAAGAGTAGCATGCGTGCTTAACTGCTAAACTATCTTTCCAGCCCCTTGAATCTTGCTTTTTAAAAAAACCCATTTGTACTGGCTGGCTTTGTGAGCCAACTTGGCACAGGCTGGAGTTGTCACAGAGAAAAGAGCCTCCCTTGAGGAAATGCCTTCATGAGATCCAGCTGTAAGGCATTTTCTCAATTAGTGATCAAGGGGGAGGGCCCAGCCCATTGTGGGAGGTGCCATCCTTGGGCTGGTAGTCTTGGCTTCTGTAAGAAAGCAAGCTGAGCAAGCCAGGGGAAGCAAGCCAGTAAGCAATATCCTTCCATGGTCTCTACATCAGTTCCTGAATCCTGACCTGCTTGAGTTCCAGTCCAGATTTCCTTTGGTGATGAACAGCAATGTGGATGTGTAAGCTGAATAAACCCTTTTCTCCCCAACTTGCTTCTTGGTCATGATGTTTGTGCAGGAATAGAAACCCTGACTAAGACAAATTAGTACCAGGAGTGGGGTATTCCTGTGACAACTTGGCCATGTTTGGGGGAGAACTGTGGAAGGACTTTGGAACTTTGAGCTAGAAGAGCCATTGGGATGTTAAGAGCTCTGTGGGATGTTCTATAGGAGCTTGAAAGGTAGTGCTCAGAACAGTGCAGAATATGGAGCCCTGACTTGTGAAATTTCAGAGGGAAGATTAAAGATTCCTATCAGGGCTGTTACTATTTTGATTGTGAAGTTCTGTGGTTCTGGTTAGCTAGGGCTGAAGACTCAGCTGTGATTAAGTAGATACCAGAACTACTAAATCGGAACCTTTGCATTACTGGGACTATTGATGCTGGTTAGCTGGAGCTAAGAAATTATCAGTGATTAAGAAGAGACCAGCAGGGCTGGTGAGATGGCTCAGCGGTTAAGAGCACTGACTGCTCTTCC
>NC_034595.1:104620027-104643129 GCF_900095145.1 Mus pahari | reverse complement strand
TGGGAAGTGTTTTCTGAGAGCACAAAGAAGCTTGTTCCAGAGACAGCCAAGGTTGTACCTTGTGCTGTGGCTGGACTTAGTAATGTGCAAGAGTCACCCAGGTGGGACTGGTATTGAGGGCATGAAGGGGTCATGAAAAGCAGCTGAGGCTCGGTACTGTGAGAGGCCATGGAAGGCCATTGATGAAGGTAGCAATTGATAGCCCAGGACTGAAGGGGTCATGCAAAGGAGCTGAGGCTTGGCACCATGAAGAGAGCCTATGAGAGGCTATTGAAGCCTAGTTACAGCAGAAGACAGCAGTGTTTTGGAGATGCCAGGACCATGAGATGACNACCAAGNACAGCAGCAGCAGTGGAGTACAGGCATCTGGAGTCTAGAGGACNAGGTGTGTGCTACAAAGGGCAGAACTGAAGAAAAGACACAGTCCTTGGAGGAATCCAGAAGATCGTGAGTGGATCCCAGACATTGGATGGTTAGAGTTTGATTTTGATTGTGACTCTGCTCTGATATTTTTCCCTCTTTAAGGAAGAAAGTATTTTAGTGGAGCCCACAGTTAAGAGACTTTGAATTGTAAAAAGACATTGAATTTTAAAAGAGACCTGCTTGAGTTCCAGTTCTGACTTCCTTTAGTGATGAACAGCAATGTGGAACTGTAAGCTGAATAAACCCTTTCCTCCCTAATTTGCTTCTTGGTCATGATATTTTGTACAGTAATAGAAACCCTAAGACACCATTCTTAAATCCTCTGGCTTAAACATTGCAATGTGTCAATATCTATTGTAATTACCAATATAGTTGAACTCAGTTCTTCCAGTCAATTATTTTGTGTTGGCTTTAAGTTGTACCCCTCTCTTCTACCATTCTTGCCACCCCTCCCCCAGACCCCCTTGGCAGCTGAATTCCATTGAGGAATTCAGATGGATTGAATTCTTCATTATTTTTCTAACTTGTGACTCTCTTGGCTTCAATCTCAAATACTTTTTCCCCCCCCTTTTCTCTCCAGCCCCTGGTTCCTTGCATTTCAGAGCTAGGCCCTGAGGCTCAGCCTATTTTGTTTTCAACATTTTATTCTTCAGAGTGGGCGATTTCTATTGATCCTGTCTCAACCTCTCTGGCTCTTCTAAAAGTAAAAATCACTTTATTTTATGAACTTACAAATAAAAACATCACTAAGACAGACGCTCACCCCGTCCCAAAGTCTATCTGTCTTGGCGATTTCTTACAGCCAAGTCCGTGTTCCTCTGGAACCTGTCAGGTAAGTTTTACTTTCGGTAGTCCAAAGCTTGACTGTCATACTCTTCATGGAGGAGGTCAAGAAGCCTCCTTTGACTCACATATATGGTTAAAGTAGTTGTGTGATTTAAGATAATGATCTGTGGGGTGACAGCGACCCAAGAGGGCAGCCAACACAGGCTCAGGAGTAAAAGTCACTTGAAGTTTCCAACTGCCAGAAGAGCTAGAAGAAAGCCAGAAAGAGGTTGGCAATGGCACCGTTAGCTGGGTCAAGGAGATTTCAGTCATTCACAGTAGGGAAGGTGGGGTGAAGGGTGGAAGAGGTGGGGGCGGGCAGGGCAAGGGTGAGGGAGGGTGGGTGCAGCTCAGTCTGTGCCAGTGGATGAATGACACAGCTGATCACATCACGGCAGGCAGGAAGCAGAGAATCTGACAGGAAGGAGCCAGAAGCAAGGTGTCAAACATTTTCCCCACTGACCTAATTCCTCTTGCCAGAGCCTTCTTCCTAAAGGTTATATAGCTTTCCAGGACAGCCAGGGCTATACAGAGAAACCCTGTCTCAAAAAACAAACAAACAAAAAAGAATGTATCCACTGAGGGCCAGGTGCTACAACCAGCAAGGTTTAGGCATCAACCTTCTTGGAGATACAGGGAATTTAAAACAGACAGACAGACAGACAGTAAAGCTAGAATCAGATGGAATGTGTGCTCCAATGGAATCTCACCAACACTCCAGAGTCTCAGTGTCTATTATATAAAGCAGGAGGAGGAGGCAGGTTAGCAGATCGTGGTAGGAGGTCTCTGTGGGGAGAGGACTCTGTAGGTCTCCGTAGGGCGAGGTCTCTCTCTGTGGGGGGTGATCTTAGGCTGTTATTATCCAGGAGAAGGAAGCTGAGATTGGTAGTTATACACACGTTGGTTTTAGCTGAAGGCCAACCATTTGTCAACATTAGGACCTGGACCAGGGGAGCTCTGTAATCCCTCTGACCTGACCTGGGGAGACCTTTCCATCCTTGACATGGTAACGCTCATGTCGATAATACATATTCACTCAGGACTTATCACTCCCCATATGTGAGCCTGCGGGAAACACGTTACACTGGGACTCTCACATGCTCTTGTTACTGGCTGATTGCTTCCTGCGGTGGGCAGGACAGTTTGCAGGTCTCTCTGAGGTTGGATGAAGAATACAGGGCTTCCAGAGATCATGAGCATTTGTGGCCAGAGCGATGAGAGAGTTTCCACCTGAGCTCCCCCTGCATGGCACTGTGCTGGGATCAAGGTTTGACCTCATCCAAAGCCATTGTGATGGTTTGAATATGCTAGGCCCAGGGAATAGCACTATTAGGAGGTGTGGCCTTGTTGGAGTAGATGTGTCACTGTGTGCATGGGCTTTAAGACCCTCATCCTAGCTGCCTGGAAGCCAGTGTTCTCTTAGCAGCCTTCAGATGAAGACGTAGAACTCTCAGCTCCTCCTGCACCATGCCTGCCTGGCTCCCACCTTGATGATAATGGACTCAACCTCAGAATCTGTAAGCCAGCCCCAATTAAATGTTGTCCTTATAAGAGTTGCCTTGGTCATGGTGTCTGTTCATAGCAGTAAAACCCTAAGACAGCCATGAATTGTGTGCTAGCCCCAGCCTCCGAGGGTAAGCTTGCACATCTGCCTGCTCTGTTTCCTCCTTAGAGTCCTGGTTGGTTTGTTTGTCTTTAGCCAGAACGTAAAGCTGTTTCCTGTTGGAAGGGTTGGTCTGTTGAGATCTGACTCTACCGTATGACCTCAATAAATGTTTAATTTTCTTGTGTAATTAATTTGTTAGCCTTTTCTTTAGCCCTTGGGAACTGGGGACATGTGCCTCTGATTCTGCCAGGATTGGAACAGGACCAAGAAGAGGCAGGGCTGTGGAGGGCAATGTGGAGAAAATTCAAGTCAGCACCTGCTTCAAAGAAAAAAACATCTGAAGTTCTTCCACAGCCCCAGTAGGAGTCTACTGTGGTGTTTCCGTCGCCTAACGTGTTTGGGATGAGTAGTGCGGCTGTCCTTCTGGGGCTGGAAGATGGCTCCATTGGTAAGGAGCTAGCTGTGTTAACACGAGGAAGCGAGTTCCATCTGGTTCCCTCAGCAGAGCCATGGCAGGTGTCTGAAAGGTATCAAGGAAGCTCCTCCTGCTGAGAGAAACTCTCTCATTTCAAGTCTCTCGTCCCAGCTCCAGACCTTTGTGGGGTTGTTTGTTTGTTTGTTTGTTTGTTGTTCCAGGGAAGTACATTTCTGTTCACACCCAAATAGAAAGAAGAGCTCATTTGGGCATATGATTCCAAGGGGCTGTGACCCTCCTGGCAGCAAGCAGCAGGCATGGAGGCAGGGGCAGGCAGCTGGGAGACCAACCACAAGCTCAGAGCAGAGAGAGTAAACTGGGAGTCGGGCAAGGCCGTCCAACCAAAAGCCCGCACCTCGGGCACAAACTTCCTCAGCAAGGCTGCACCAGGTAGACTGACTGGGAACCAAAGGTTCAAACATCGAGACATTTCTCATTTACCCTACAGGGGGCCCCGACCAACATCTCTGAAAAGCCCACCTCAGCATCGATGGCGAATGGTGGAAGAAATGTATTCTCGGTTTCCCTGAACTTCTTTCAGGCAAAGACTCCACTGAAGACCCTTCTCCACAAAGGTGCTTACACCTCCTGGGGGGTGGGGGCGGGGGTGGCGCTCAGGAACCTTGTGAATGTGAGTTTCTTGAGGACCCTGCCCTTCCAGGAGGGCGTCTGTTTATTTAGCTACTACACAGTACAGACTAGAGCTGGGAGATTATGCCTGGCTGAAGGACTGTCTAAAATCCCACAAGAACATTCTTCAGCTAAATGTTCATGCAGCTATAATGCTCCTGCAAGGATGGGAACCCTCCAGTCACACCCCCAAGGACCAGACGATGGCTCCTGGAGCAGGCAGGCTCTGCACAGATCCTTGCTGTTGTCAAACAGTGAAATGAAGACTGCCAGAGACCAGCCTTTGAAGAGACTTGCCTATGTGATTTCTACCCAGGCAGTACGAAAAAGTCCCTTTCAGCCAGCTGACTGGTTGACAAGCTTCTAACTCTGTAAGAAGGCTCCTCTCCGCCCCTCCCCTCCCTTCCCCTACCCTCATCTCCCAACCCTTCCTCTTCTCCCCTCCCCTCCCTTCCCAGATCTGCCCCCCCAGAGGATTCTAGATCCTGTCAAATTGGCAATCAAAATGAACCACCACACAGGTTCGATTCAAAGAGCATCTCAGGGAGGTTGTAAGCTGACATTTTCCCCATTGTGAGGGCCTGGGTATCTCTGGAAACAGTGAGAGCCCTCTGTTGCCTTGACCCTCCTAAGAAAGAGAGATCACGCTGCTGGCTTGTCAGCTCCAGCTCTTGGCAAGGTCATCATTGACTGTGATTTTCCCAGCGCCACCTCAGAGCTTCGGGCACAGCAGGACTCGAGATTATCGGAAATCAATATGAAAGTTGTGTTCCGTGTCAGGCGGTTTCTTGTCGTTCCCAGAGCAGAGGAGGTGGAACCTGGCAGAGCACAAGAAAAATGTTTAATTTCTGTTTAAGCTGTTATGTCTTTTGTAGCTTGGGGGCTTGGCTTCATTTGGATGGATGGTTTAACCTTTGTGTAGGTGAAGACACGGAAAGGTTTGTTCGAGGCAGACAGAGGCTCAACTCTGCTCAGAAAGTACCAACTGTGACCCCACAGCTGTCACAAACCTCCTAACCTGTCTTTACACTAGTGAAATGGGGCAACCTGCTTAACTTCAGGTTTGAGTCAGCCGCCAGGGCCTATTGACCAAGATGAGAGTTTCCTGCACAAGGAGAAGTCATTCAGGATGTTTTTGCCTGTTTAACTGGGACCAGGTCACATTGTTCAAGACCAAGTGGGAGATTAGTTAACTAGTTAACTCGCAAACTCAGAGTTCTCTGTTGCTCTCCCAGAAACCCATACCTGCATGTGGTGTGTGTGTGTATACATGTGTGTGCATATGTATACATGTGTATATGTGTGTGCATATCTATATGTGAGTATATGAGTACGCATGTGTGTGTATATATATATGTGTGTGTGTGCATATGTATACTCATGTGTATGTGTACATATGTATACATGTGTACACGTGTGTGCCTGTGTATGCATGTGTGTACATGTGTATATGTGCAGGTTCATGCATTCATATGTTTATGTGTATCTTAGTTTCTGTTGCTGCAACAAAGCACCATAACCAAAAACAAGCTGGGGAGGAAAGGGCTTATTAGCTTACACTTCCACATTGCTGATCATCACTGGAGGAAGTCAGGACAGGAACTCACACAGGACAGGAGCCTGGAGGCAGGAGCTGATGCAGAGACCAGGGATGCTGCTTACTGGCTTGCTCAGTCTGCTTTCTTATAGAACCCAGGGCTACCAGCCCAGGGATGGCACCACCCACAATGGTTCCTCCCTCCTTGATCTCCAACCTAGAAAATGCCCCACAGCTAGATCTCATGGAGGCATTTCCCCAACTGAAGCTCCTTTCTCTGTGATAACTCCAGCTTGTGTCAAGTTAACACAAAACCCGCCAGTACAGTGAATATGTATGTATGTACATGTATTGTGTATACAGGAGGTGTACATATGTGTACATGTATGTGTGCATGTGTGTGTTCAGTGGTTTGTATGTACATGTGTATGTTCATGCATGTGCTCGTGTATGTATATTTGTGTTCATGTGTGCATGTTTATGCGTGTGTTCGTGTGTGCATACATGTGAGTGCCCATGCTTATCTACTGAAAACTTCATGCCAAGGGTTGCTGTCCTCACAAAAACTGATGGTCTTACCTATTAGGTTAAGGGTTGATAATAGATTGGAGCCCTAGTGAAGGAGATCCAGGCCCAGCAACCGGTCATATCCAGAGATGTCTGCTCACACTGGGGAAGTCAGAAGGACAAGCAACCAGCAAGCGTTAGGTTGGAGCCTTTGCTATGTTGCTTTCTGGGAAAGTTTGTTTCCAGGTACCGCAGGTAGGGCTGTGACCGACAGCAGTTCAGTTCAGGGTTATCCTGGTGAACGGATGAGTTCGTGGGAGTTACCTATGGAGCACGGGGACTCAAGCAGCTATATACTAAAAAATGCCCAGATCTGTGAGAACCACATCGTGGATGTCCCCAGTGGAACCTGCAGGAAGCCACGCCCCTGAAGAGCCTCCTCCTCCACAGACAAGTGTGTCTGCTTCCACGGCCTCTGGAAGGGGCCTTGAGAGACTTCTGGGTTTCACTGGCTTCAGTGAGCTGTCCCTCTCTGTCCACGGAAAGGTTTCAACTGGGAACCAGCTACAGGATGACGGCCTTCTCCCTGGCCAGCCCGACAGGAAGGACACAGTTTTCCAGTGGCTCATGGAGTCACAGGACATAGTGTTTGCCCATGAATGACTGAGTGGACCGGCGAGCCATGGGGCTCAGCTGCAGTCTTGTTTATCCCCCAGGCCTAGGCTCTCAGCTGGCCACAGGGGTTTCTTGGTAACTCAGAAGGCAGTTACAGTCTTTAGGCTCGAGGAGAAGACGGATACCTGCTGCCTCTGCCATTGCTTGTATTGCACCAGCTTTGGTTTTCCTGGAGGAAGCAGGCCTGACATTTCCCCATCCTCCCTGGAGCTGCAGAGCTGTCAGAAGGACCTTATCCACGGTGATTTAGGGACTTGTAGGTCTCATTGTCCATACTCCTGTGAACTCTGACCCATGCTTTCAGACCCCGCTGGGTGATGGAAGCCAAGGTGGTGTCACGGTGCTTAAGACATGATTCAGTGTGTTAAAGTACAAGCATTGTTCTTCTGAAGTTCGGCGACATTTACGAATCTTCAGGAGAGGTTTGGGGTACGGAAAGAGTTCAGAGCATTCTGGGACGCTGTGCAATCACAGCACTGACTGCCACCTAAGGAGGCCTCCTCCCTCCAGCCAAGCCCTGCGCCAGCCCCCGGGGTGCCTCTAGACAAGCACCCAGAGCTCTCTGTCTTGGCTTCCAGCTGGGCCTGAAGGGCGGACTCCTGAAGAGATCCACCTGAGCAGATTTTCCTCCAGGCAACTTCATCAGAACAAAGTTTTATGTGGCAGATAATGAGAAAAGCAGCTGTGAAATTCATCCTAAAGGGATGAAAATAATTTCCAAAGAGATGCTAAATGCCTCTTAGAAGAGAATGTGGCATCGGCTCCTTCAATTACCAGGAAGAACATGCATTCCTCACACACATCTTAATAGGCATTGAAGACATTTTAATGAGCAAGCGATTTAAAAGTTGGTAAACATGTGTCTTTTGTCTAAGTACAGCCGTGATTTTTCGTGGTGGGAGGGAGGGACGGGCTCATTAGCACAAGGCCCCTTTATTAGGTGCTTCGTGGAGCTGCATATTTTAGCAGCTGGGGATCAGACTAGGGTGCACACCGATTTGGGCGGGACTACAAGTGGCTTTGATGCTGATGAAGGACATGGGTCTGCTGTGCAGATGGACTGAATCTGTCAATAAGAAAATAAAATTTAAAAATCCCACAGTTCTCACCTCAAAGGGAATAAGAGATGTGCTCTGGAGCAACTGTGCGTGACCACGGCCAGGAACTTAAGAGTCGGGCTTCCATAGATAGTGCACACCAATGATGGAGCAGATTCAGGAACTTTTTTTTTTTTTTTTAATAATAGAACAAAGGCAATCACAAATCAAGGAATTTTGTGGGAACATCCGGTAGGTGGTTCAGTGGGGCGGGGATACCTCTGTAGGTCTCAGATGCTTTCTGATGACATTCTTAGCTTTTGAGTTGGGGAAGCTTGGAGTCTATTTGTGAATTAGCAGGTCTTACAGTTGCATGCCCTATAGGTGAGGCACAGAGGTAGGCAATGAATGATTTCTAAGAATAGGCTCCAGATCTGCAATATTCCACTCTCCACGGTCACTAAAGTCCCAATCTGTCAATCAGCCTGGTAGAATGTTTGACACAGGTGTGGCCTTTTACCCTGGGAGCTTGAATTTACACTCTGAATTTTGGTACATCTGTACCACAGCCAGAATCAAGGAAGCCACAAACTTGGCATTGTTCCTCAGATTAGGTAGAATCACAGAAAGACACCCAGTAGTCCATAGGTTCGCAGTCAGAAGCACTTGGAGCTAAGTAGGGAAAGGAGCTAGGTGAGCCAGAGAGTGACCCCAGGCAGGCAGTTCTCAGGCTACCCCATGTGAACAGTGTCCAGAATCAATCCCGGTGATTTCTCTGGCTTTTTATGGGGAGAAATAGTGACTGCTTTGGGGAGTTGGGTCCTCTTTTGTGCCTGCATTGTGTGTGGGCTCCTAATGGCTTTCTGTCCCAGTTTGCTTTCTGTTGCTATGATGAGCGTCATGACCAAAATCAACTTGAGGAGGAGAGGGTTTACTTCATCTTATAGTCCATCAAGGCTGGAACTGAAGCAGTGAAGATGGGGTAACACCACTGACTGACCTGCTTCCTCTGTGTTTCTCAGGCATCCGGGCCCACCTGCCTAGGGAATGGCACTGCCCACTGTGGGCTGGATGGCCCACAATCAAGGTGGGCTTGCTGTGTGCACTTGTGGAGATAGCCATTCCAAGGAGTTTGTACCCTACTCCCTGCCTGTGACTTGCATTTGCTCCTGTGGTTCCTGAGTCTTTGTTACTGTGTCCAGCTGGCTATCCCCCCCCCCCCAACACACACACACACACACACACACACACACACACACACCCCCCCCAACACACACACCCGGGTATTCAAACTTCAGCCTGCCTTCTCTATGCATCTTGGAGGTGGTTGTTGTGTTTGTTACACTTCTCTTGCTATGACAAAATAACACAAGAGAAACACTAGTTAGAGAAGAAAGGGTGTACTGGCTAGCTTTGTGTCAACTTGACACAGCTGGAGTTATCACAGAGAAAGGAGCTTTAGTTGGGGAAATGCCCCCANGAGATCCAGCTGTGGGGCATTTCCTCAATTAGTGATCAAGGGGGAGAGGCCCCTTGTGGGTGGGACCTTTTCTGGGCTGGTAGTCTTGGATTCTATAAGAAAGCAGGCTNGCATGGGCTTTAAGACCCTCATCCTAGCTGCCTGGAAGCCAGTGTTCTCTTAGCAGCCTTCAGATGAAGACGTAGAACTCTCAGCTCCTCCTGCACCATGCCTGCCTGGCTCCCACCTTGATGATAATGGACTCAACCTCAGAATCTGTAAGCCAGCCCCAATTAAATGTTGTCCTTATAAGAGTTGCCTTGGTCATGGTGTCTGTTCATAGCAGTAAAACCCTAAGACAGCCATGAATTGTGTGCTAGCCCCAGCCTCCGAGGGTAAGCTTGCACATCTGCCTGCTCTGTTTCCTCCTTAGAGTCCTGGTTGGTTTGTTTGTCTTTAGCCAGAACGTAAAGCTGTTTCCTGTTGGAAGGGTTGGTCTGTTGAGATCTGACTCTACCGTATGACCTCAATAAATGTTTAATTTTCTTGTGTAATTAATTTGTTAGCCTTTTCTTTAGCCCTTGGGAACTGGGGACATGTGCCTCTGATTCTGCCAGGATTGGAACAGGACCAAGAAGAGGCAGGGCTGTGGAGGGCAATGTGGAGAAAATTCAAGTCAGCACCTGCTTCAAAGAAAAAAACATCTGAAGTTCTTCCACAGCCCCAGTAGGAGTCTACTGTGGTGTTTCCGTCGCCTAACGTGTTTGGGATGAGTAGTGCGGCTGTCCTTCTGGGGCTGGAAGATGGCTCCATTGGTAAGGAGCTAGCTGTGTTAACACGAGGAAGCGAGTTCCATCTGGTTCCCTCAGCAGAGCCATGGCAGGTGTCTGAAAGGTATCAAGGAAGCTCCTCCTGCTGAGAGAAACTCTCTCATTTCAAGTCTCTCGTCCCAGCTCCAGACCTTTGTGGGGTTGTTTGTTTGTTTGTTTGTTTGTTGTTCCAGGGAAGTACATTTCTGTTCACACCCAAATAGAAAGAAGAGCTCATTTGGGCATATGATTCCAAGGGGCTGTGACCCTCCTGGCAGCAAGCAGCAGGCATGGAGGCAGGGGCAGGCAGCTGGGAGACCAACCACAAGCTCAGAGCAGAGAGAGTAAACTGGGAGTCGGGCAAGGCCGTCCAACCAAAAGCCCGCACCTCGGGCACAAACTTCCTCAGCAAGGCTGCACCAGGTAGACTGACTGGGAACCAAAGGTTCAAACATCGAGACATTTCTCATTTACCCTACAGGGGGCCCCGACCAACATCTCTGAAAAGCCCACCTCAGCATCGATGGCGAATGGTGGAAGAAATGTATTCTCGGTTTCCCTGAACTTCTTTCAGGCAAAGACTCCACTGAAGACCCTTCTCCACAAAGGTGCTTACACCTCCTGGGGGGTGGGGGCGGGGGTGGCGCTCAGGAACCTTGTGAATGTGAGTTTCTTGAGGACCCTGCCCTTCCAGGAGGGCGTCTGTTTATTTAGCTACTACACAGTACAGACTAGAGCTGGGAGATTATGCCTGGCTGAAGGACTGTCTAAAATCCCACAAGAACATTCTTCAGCTAAATGTTCATGCAGCTATAATGCTCCTGCAAGGATGGGAACCCTCCAGTCACACCCCCAAGGACCAGACGATGGCTCCTGGAGCAGGCAGGCTCTGCACAGATCCTTGCTGTTGTCAAACAGTGAAATGAAGACTGCCAGAGACCAGCCTTTGAAGAGACTTGCCTATGTGATTTCTACCCAGGCAGTACGAAAAAGTCCCTTTCAGCCAGCTGACTGGTTGACAAGCTTCTAACTCTGTAAGAAGGCTCCTCTCCGCCCCTCCCCTCCCTTCCCCTACCCTCATCTCCCAACCCTTCCTCTTCTCCCCTCCCCTCCCTTCCCAGATCTGCCCCCCCAGAGGATTCTAGATCCTGTCAAATTGGCAATCAAAATGAACCACCACACAGGTTCGATTCAAAGAGCATCTCAGGGAGGTTGTAAGCTGACATTTTCCCCATTGTGAGGGCCTGGGTATCTCTGGAAACAGTGAGAGCCCTCTGTTGCCTTGACCCTCCTAAGAAAGAGAGATCACGCTGCTGGCTTGTCAGCTCCAGCTCTTGGCAAGGTCATCATTGACTGTGATTTTCCCAGCGCCACCTCAGAGCTTCGGGCACAGCAGGACTCGAGATTATCGGAAATCAATATGAAAGTTGTGTTCCGTGTCAGGCGGTTTCTTGTCGTTCCCAGAGCAGAGGAGGTGGAACCTGGCAGAGCACAAGAAAAATGTTTAATTTCTGTTTAAGCT
The DNA here is from genome assembly GCF_900095145.1 of Mus pahari. Taxonomy (NCBI): domain Eukaryota; kingdom Metazoa; phylum Chordata; class Mammalia; order Rodentia; family Muridae; genus Mus; species Mus pahari. Next base: position 104,631,624 of record NC_034595.1, on the reverse strand, counting down.
GTTATGTCTTTTGTAGCTTGGGGGCTTGGCTTCATTTGGATGGATGGTTTAACCTTTGTGTAGGTGAAGACACGGAAAGGTTTGTTCGAGGCAGACAGAGGCTCAACTCTGCTCAGAAAGTACCAACTGTGACCCCACAGCTGTCACAAACCTCCTAACCTGTCTTTACACTAGTGAAATGGGGCAACCTGCTTAACTTCAGGTTTGAGTCAGCCGCCAGGGCCTATTGACCAAGATGAGAGTTTCCTGCACAAGGAGAAGTCATTCAGGATGTTTTTGCCTGTTTAACTGGGACCAGGTCACATTGTTCAAGACCAAGTGGGAGATTAGTTAACTAGTTAACTCGCAAACTCAGAGTTCTCTGTTGCTCTCCCAGAAACCCATACCTGCATGTGGTGTGTGTGTGTATACATGTGTGTGCATATGTATACATGTGTATATGTGTGTGCATATCTATATGTGAGTATATGAGTACGCATGTGTGTGTATATATATATGTGTGTGTGTGCATATGTATACTCATGTGTATGTGTACATATGTATACATGTGTACACGTGTGTGCCTGTGTATGCATGTGTGTACATGTGTATATGTGCAGGTTCATGCATTCATATGTTTATGTGTATCTTAGTTTCTGTTGCTGCAACAAAGCACCATAACCAAAAACAAGCTGGGGAGGAAAGGGCTTATTAGCTTACACTTCCACATTGCTGATCATCACTGGAGGAAGTCAGGACAGGAACTCACACAGGACAGGAGCCTGGAGGCAGGAGCTGATGCAGAGACCAGGGATGCTGCTTACTGGCTTGCTCAGTCTGCTTTCTTATAGAACCCAGGGCTACCAGCCCAGGGATGGCACCACCCACAATGGTTCCTCCCTCCTTGATCTCCAACCTAGAAAATGCCCCACAGCTAGATCTCATGGAGGCATTTCCCCAACTGAAGCTCCTTTCTCTGTGATAACTCCAGCTTGTGTCAAGTTAACACAAAACCCGCCAGTACAGTGAATATGTATGTATGTACATGTATTGTGTATACAGGAGGTGTACATATGTGTACATGTATGTGTGCATGTGTGTGTTCAGTGGTTTGTATGTACATGTGTATGTTCATGCATGTGCTCGTGTATGTATATTTGTGTTCATGTGTGCATGTTTATGCGTGTGTTCGTGTGTGCATACATGTGAGTGCCCATGCTTATCTACTGAAAACTTCATGCCAAGGGTTGCTGTCCTCACAAAAACTGATGGTCTTACCTATTAGGTTAAGGGTTGATAATAGATTGGAGCCCTAGTGAAGGAGATCCAGGCCCAGCAACCGGTCATATCCAGAGATGTCTGCTCACACTGGGGAAGTCAGAAGGACAAGCAACCAGCAAGCGTTAGGTTGGAGCCTTTGCTATGTTGCTTTCTGGGAAAGTTTGTTTCCAGGTACCGCAGGTAGGGCTGTGACCGACAGCAGTTCAGTTCAGGGTTATCCTGGTGAACGGATGAGTTCGTGGGAGTTACCTATGGAGCACGGGGACTCAAGCAGCTATATACTAAAAAATGCCCAGATCTGTGAGAACCACATCGTGGATGTCCCCAGTGGAACCTGCAGGAAGCCACGCCCCTGAAGAGCCTCCTCCTCCACAGACAAGTGTGTCTGCTTCCACGGCCTCTGGAAGGGGCCTTGAGAGACTTCTGGGTTTCACTGGCTTCAGTGAGCTGTCCCTCTCTGTCCACGGAAAGGTTTCAACTGGGAACCAGCTACAGGATGACGGCCTTCTCCCTGGCCAGCCCGACAGGAAGGACACAGTTTTCCAGTGGCTCATGGAGTCACAGGACATAGTGTTTGCCCATGAATGACTGAGTGGACCGGCGAGCCATGGGGCTCAGCTGCAGTCTTGTTTATCCCCCAGGCCTAGGCTCTCAGCTGGCCACAGGGGTTTCTTGGTAACTCAGAAGGCAGTTACAGTCTTTAGGCTCGAGGAGAAGACGGATACCTGCTGCCTCTGCCATTGCTTGTATTGCACCAGCTTTGGTTTTCCTGGAGGAAGCAGGCCTGACATTTCCCCATCCTCCCTGGAGCTGCAGAGCTGTCAGAAGGACCTTATCCACGGTGATTTAGGGACTTGTAGGTCTCATTGTCCATACTCCTGTGAACTCTGACCCATGCTTTCAGACCCCGCTGGGTGATGGAAGCCAAGGTGGTGTCACGGTGCTTAAGACATGATTCAGTGTGTTAAAGTACAAGCATTGTTCTTCTGAAGTTCGGCGACATTTACGAATCTTCAGGAGAGGTTTGGGGTACGGAAAGAGTTCAGAGCATTCTGGGACGCTGTGCAATCACAGCACTGACTGCCACCTAAGGAGGCCTCCTCCCTCCAGCCAAGCCCTGCGCCAGCCCCCGGGGTGCCTCTAGACAAGCACCCAGAGCTCTCTGTCTTGGCTTCCAGCTGGGCCTGAAGGGCGGACTCCTGAAGAGATCCACCTGAGCAGATTTTCCTCCAGGCAACTTCATCAGAACAAAGTTTTATGTGGCAGATAATGAGAAAAGCAGCTGTGAAATTCATCCTAAAGGGATGAAAATAATTTCCAAAGAGATGCTAAATGCCTCTTAGAAGAGAATGTGGCATCGGCTCCTTCAATTACCAGGAAGAACATGCATTCCTCACACACATCTTAATAGGCATTGAAGACATTTTAATGAGCAAGCGATTTAAAAGTTGGTAAACATGTGTCTTTTGTCTAAGTACAGCCGTGATTTTTCGTGGTGGGAGGGAGGGACGGGCTCATTAGCACAAGGCCCCTTTATTAGGTGCTTCGTGGAGCTGCATATTTTAGCAGCTGGGGATCAGACTAGGGTGCACACCGATTTGGGCGGGACTACAAGTGGCTTTGATGCTGATGAAGGACATGGGTCTGCTGTGCAGATGGACTGAATCTGTCAATAAGAAAATAAAATTTAAAAATCCCACAGTTCTCACCTCAAAGGGAATAAGAGATGTGCTCTGGAGCAACTGTGCGTGACCACGGCCAGGAACTTAAGAGTCGGGCTTCCATAGATAGTGCACACCAATGATGGAGCAGATTCAGGAACTTTTTTTTTTTTTTTTAATAATAGAACAAAGGCAATCACAAATCAAGGAATTTTGTGGGAACATCCGGTAGGTGGTTCAGTGGGGCGGGGATACCTCTGTAGGTCTCAGATGCTTTCTGATGACATTCTTAGCTTTTGAGTTGGGGAAGCTTGGAGTCTATTTGTGAATTAGCAGGTCTTACAGTTGCATGCCCTATAGGTGAGGCACAGAGGTAGGCAATGAATGATTTCTAAGAATAGGCTCCAGATCTGCAATATTCCACTCTCCACGGTCACTAAAGTCCCAATCTGTCAATCAGCCTGGTAGAATGTTTGACACAGGTGTGGCCTTTTACCCTGGGAGCTTGAATTTACACTCTGAATTTTGGTACATCTGTACCACAGCCAGAATCAAGGAAGCCACAAACTTGGCATTGTTCCTCAGATTAGGTAGAATCACAGAAAGACACCCAGTAGTCCATAGGTTCGCAGTCAGAAGCACTTGGAGCTAAGTAGGGAAAGGAGCTAGGTGAGCCAGAGAGTGACCCCAGGCAGGCAGTTCTCAGGCTACCCCATGTGAACAGTGTCCAGAATCAATCCCGGTGATTTCTCTGGCTTTTTATGGGGAGAAATAGTGACTGCTTTGGGGAGTTGGGTCCTCTTTTGTGCCTGCATTGTGTGTGGGCTCCTAATGGCTTTCTGTCCCAGTTTGCTTTCTGTTGCTATGATGAGCGTCATGACCAAAATCAACTTGAGGAGGAGAGGGTTTACTTCATCTTATAGTCCATCAAGGCTGGAACTGAAGCAGTGAAGATGGGGTAACACCACTGACTGACCTGCTTCCTCTGTGTTTCTCAGGCATCCGGGCCCACCTGCCTAGGGAATGGCACTGCCCACTGTGGGCTGGATGGCCCACAATCAAGGTGGGCTTGCTGTGTGCACTTGTGGAGATAGCCATTCCAAGGAGTTTGTACCCTACTCCCTGCCTGTGACTTGCATTTGCTCCTGTGGTTCCTGAGTCTTTGTTACTGTGTCCAGCTGGCTATCCCCCCCCCCCCAACACACACACACACACACACACACACACACACACACACCCCCCCCAACACACACACCCGGGTATTCAAACTTCAGCCTGCCTTCTCTATGCATCTTGGAGGTGGTTGTTGTGTTTGTTACACTTCTCTTGCTATGACAAAATAACACAAGAGAAACACTAGTTAGAGAAGAAAGGGTGTACTGGCTAGCTTTGTGTCAACTTGACACAGCTGGAGTTATCACAGAGAAAGGAGCTTTAGTTGGGGAAATGCCCCCATGAGATCCAGCTGTGGGGCATTTCCTCAATTAGTGATCAAGGGGGAGAGGCCCCTTGTGGGTGGGACCATCTCTGGGCTGGTAGTCTTGGATTCTATAAGAGGGCAGGCTAAGCAAGCCAGGGGAAGCAAGCCAGTAATGAACATCCCTCCATGGCTTCTGCACCAGCTCCTGCTTTCTGACTTGCTTGAGTTCCAGTCCTGCATCCTTTGGTGATCAACAGCAGTATGGAAATGTAAGCTGAATAAACCCTTCCCTCCCCAACTTGCTTCTTGGTCATGATGTTGTGCAGGAATAGAAACTCTGACTAAGACAAAGGGGTTTCTCTGGGTCATAGTTTCAGAGGAGATGCAGAGGGGAAGACTTAGCAGCTGGAATGTGAGGCTAGCCCAGAAGTCACACAGTAGAGAGATCACATCTCATCCATACACAGGAAGCAGAGAGGGAGGGGGCAGGGAGCTGGTCTGTGATGCTAGTTGAGATTCACCTTTTGATAGGGGCCAGGCTGGGTCACTTCTGCATCCCTCGGTCTGGCTTGCTCCCCGCTGGCTGGATGAAGGCCTCCTGGACCACCACAGTGGACACTAAAGCCAGTTCCAGGCCGGGTTCAGTCTCAGAGTTCCTCTCCCCAGCGAGGACTTGGCATTTTCGTTCCTTGTTTGCTAGAAATTAGGACCATAAATTATAGGAAACCAGGCTGTTCTGTCTACTTCCCAGATCCTGCTGTGAGCCTTTGTGGCATCAGGGCTGGGGTAGGGTTCTGAGAGGAGCATGGAGGAAGAGGGTGGAGCCTCTTCAGAAGGGAAGCCGGCAACCCATCATGATGTGGTTCCCCTGTGAGCAATGTATAAGAGAAAGATGCCTGAGAGTCTTGGGAGATGACTTGGTGGAGAAAGCACTTGCCGTGCAAAAAAATGAGAACCTGAGGTCAGGAACCCATCACTCCACAGAAAATGAATGTTGTGCCTACCTGTAACCTTGGAGCTGGGGACAGCAGACACAGATGGGTTCTGGGATCTCACTGGGCGGCCAGTTTAATCAAATTATCTAGCTCCACATTCATCAAGAGTCCCTGTCTCGGGGCTGGAGAGATGACTCAATGGTTAAGAGCACTGATGGTTCTTCCAGAGGTCCTGAGTTCAACTCCCAGCAACCACACGGTGGATCACAACCATCTGTAATGGGATCTGATGCCCTCTTCTGGTGTGTCTGAAGACAGCTACAGTGTATTCATATATATGTATGTGTGTGTGTGTGTGTGTGTGTATAGTCCCTCTCTCAAAAGTGCAGAGCAATCAAGGAAGACATTTGGCTTCTACACGTATGTGAGCACATGACTATGCGCACCACTGCCCCACCCCCATAAGATGCCTGACCTAGGCATGAGATCCACTCAAAACCTCTGTGAGCCACAGTCTGTCCAGAGGGCTCTGATGGCCAATCCTGCTTCCAACACCTGGCTACCTGGGGCTGCTGGACACTGAGCGACTCATAGCATTTTTATAGCCAAGGTCACTGGCTGCACGTACGTCATGTGTGCTTCTCACAGAGCACAGCCCCCTCTGCTGCCTTTGTCTCGACTTTCTCCCACTCCCTCTTCTCCTGTGTGGACATTTTGTGTGTTTGCACGAGGAGGCTAACGCTCACAGATTCCATGAGCTCCCTCCAGCCACAGCCCACACACCTGCAGAGCCTTTGTGACCCCTGTATTTCCCTCTCATCCCTCCTTGGCTTTATCTCGGCTCGGGAATAGCAAGTGGCACCCGGAATGCGGCAGAAATAAGGTGTTTGATTTAAATCTGATTCCAGTGAAACAGACATTCAAAAGGAAGAGGTAATATTATAATAATTCACCTCCTTAATGTGGGTGAGCCACAGAGGCTGCCTGAATACCACCCGGGGATGCCTCCATCTGTCTGTTACTGGAAGGTGACATGCACCCCACGATGCACGAGTGGATTGAGGATCTGGGAGAGGATGTGGTGGCCACGATGATGCTGACTCATTCGATGGCTCACACCCACCACGGAGGGACGCGGCTGCTGCACTGGCCACAGAGCTCTTCCCAGGCACCGAATATGGATTTGTGTAAAATGGCGCAGGTTCACTGAGATCACCGCCAGCCCGGAGCCGCCTGAGACCAATGGACATTTGATCCCGTCTGATCCTGTTCCACCCAGTGAAATCGAAATGAATGTTACCAGACAGCCCTTCTCCCCAAGTGCAGACTCCTAAGGGGAAGACTTTTGTAGTCTGTTGTCTTTCTCTGCCCACTTCCACATGGTCGGTGAGGGCTGAAGGAAAGATCCGTGCAGGGCACTGAGTGGAGACCATGGCGATGACCTTGGAGCTGCAGAGGCTGAAGAGTCAGGGTCTCAGACATCACCACGGACCCCGCCAGGCCAGGACTGCCCACCGCGATGCGCGTGTCCCTGTCTCTGTAGCTCCTATCTGCCGCAGCACCAACTTGTCCTCCTGGCCTGGTGGTTGGGCACGATTAATCACCTTTTGTAAATAGGAAACGTGAAACTCAGAGACAAGTGAGCTTCGGCATGCGTGTCTGAGCTCAGCACTTCTGCTTTGGTTTTGCTTTTTCCCCCTGGGTTTAACTGGTTTGTAGCAGGGGCCTGCTGGCCTGGAGACACTTTCCTGCCAGGCAGGCCATGCATCCCCAGCTCTGCCCACAGTGGCATTCTCACTGGCTTTCTGCAGGGAAAGGTGGCTCCCTCACACCATATCCTAACCCCACTATGCGTCTCTGGCTTTCTGTCTCCCGCGGTTGGAGCTGAGCAAAAGCGGTGCCATTGGTGATTTGGTCCTTGCTTACCAGTCAGGTGACAGATCTCCTGTGCACAGCTTTGGGGCTGCTTCTAGGAATTTGGGGAGAGAATTTGACACTGGGCTAGGACAAGAAAATACAGTGGAGGAATGTATCCTCGCTTCTTGATCATCTTGATAGTCCCTAGAAACAGTGACCTCCGAACCTTTGTTTATGTTCTTTTTGTTCCTTGACTACTCTGTTTATGTCTTAGGAGTGACTCTATTCTTTGCATGTACCTAAAAGGGCATAAAAACAGGCTGGAAAAAAATTAAACCCACCCCAGCACTGGCTAGAGTCATGTCATGACATTATCTGTTGTTTCTTTCTTTAATCCTCACCCCTCCCTCAAGACTCTGTTGACTGAGCCAGCTTGGTCAATCTCTCAACAGACAAATGTAGCCCGAGGCTTTCAGTGGAAAGGGGGGGAGGGGCATCGTGGGGAGAAGGATAATTCCGCTTAGAGTGTCAACTGCAGCAAAATCTCCCAGCCTCCAGTTTTACACTGGGGTACTATCACCATCTTCATCACCATCATATTACCATCACTATCTGATGTGTCTGCCATGGCACTGGTACAAGATATTCCGGGAGGACAGTGAGAAGGCAGTAAAAGTTGATGGCTGTTGTGCAGGTAAGGCACAACTCAGGTTGCAGGGAATGAACTGGTCCTCCCTGTTGTCTCTCAGGGCGTCTGCAGAAACGCCACAGAACAGCGTTCCCACTGAGCACTTATGGAGCACGTGGGAGCCGCCTGGGTGCGGAATCACTAAGAGGAGGCGAGGGCTCCGCCCACACTGTCTGGACAGGCCCCGCCCACACCAGGAGAACCGGCCAGGGATGGCAGAAGGGCTATCCCAGTCTCGCGCTCGAGCTCATCCATCCCGACGACTGTCCATTCCCCAAGGAACAGAACTCTGCGGCGTCCAAGGCGATGGGCTTGTGAGGTTAGCCCCCTGCTCTCTAAGGACACTCGAGGTTAGACCCCGCTCTCTGATGCTCAGCTCTCCATTGGGTCCATGAATCCCCAGGATGACTCTGCAGTTAGCACATTCCTGGAGGGCAAGGGTCACGTGTGAGCTGTTCACAGGACGGGAGGAATGCCAGGAGAGGACAGGCAGAACTGAATCAGACAGACCCTGCCCACACTAACCTGACAGGCTCTGCCCACACACTGAGAGGACGGTCTAGAAGAGACATGTGAACGCACAGGGGTCTCTGGGAAATGTGTGAAACACTCCTCTGTGTAGTTCACTGTGCTGACTGAGAGTGGACAGGAGGAGGTGGCAGGACACTAATGGCGTGGCGGATACAGTGGGGCTGGCGGTGCTAGTAAGGTATACAGACAGAGCTTAAACATTCCTGTGGCTTTGGGCTCTCGGTTGTCCCTTTATGAATGAAGCAACCTGCCAGAATTTACCAGAACCCACCAGAACCTTTCAAATCATACTGGGACCCACCAGAACTTATCAAAACCTACATGGCTTGCATTTCTTTCCCCAAGACCCTCAGTGACCATACTGGGCTTCCTGCAGAACACAGAGGCAGTGTCCCCTTGATATCTGGTGATGCCAGTGATGGATCAAGTGGCCGTTCTGTAGTGAGGAAATAACTGTGAGAACTGTCCCAGTGGAGGCCAGGTGCTGGTTAAGCATAGGACTCAGGGTCATCTGCAAGAACGGACAGTCTGTGTCAGGGAGCGTATCAGTGGGGATGCAGGCTGGAGACATTCCTGCAGGGATGGCCATGGTATGCACATTTCCAAACAAAGAGAGAAATCTGGCTATCCCTTAGCTGTCACCAACACTGCCACCTGTCTCTCGGAGAAGGGCTCATAGCACCAACATTTTCTTTCCCCCAGTGAGGCGGCAGGGCCCGATGATTGGAAAATGGATCAAGTTGCCTCCCCCTGTTTCATTCTCTCCTTTGACCGGTGTGGCACAAGCTTTCCCAACCATGGGTGCATGTGAAGGAGGTGGAGGCTGAGCTTTGGGGTGGGAATAACTCAGTTGGATGTGACTTTCCTGGCCTTGTCTTTCTTGTTGACAGGGGACTGTGCCAAGTAAGACAGGTGTAGGCAACACAGCTATGCTCTGACCTTAAAGAAGTGGGTGCCAGAGGAGACACAGAAGTCAATGAACAGTCACTGAGTATTTGGATTCGGGAAGTCCCCATAGATAGGACTTATCTGCTGTCACTACCCATAATTCCCTGGTTTGGGACATAGAGAAAGTTTCCTGGAGCAACTCTGTCCTTGAGCCAATGAGGAAGACAGTAGCTTCAGACCCTTCTCCAAGACTCCTCAAGGAGGTCTGTGCTGAGCCCAGAGGTGGACCCCACTGAGAAGGGACTGGGGACAGCATCTCTTCAGTACAGAAACTAGGGACACCACACCCCAGGGCTCCCTGAGCAGGGAGCTGTGGACAGGAGCCAGGCAGGGGGGAGGAGCTCTCCAAAACATCACAGATCCCAGGGCTGGGGCTCCTGCCTGCCTTCGGGAAGCCTGCATCTCTCTCCTTCGAGCAGCAACCCCAGGACCTCTGGGGACCAGAGCTGGCAGACACTCCAATGTGGTGGTCCCTGGTCACATGGGGTGACAAAATGGAGGTGAACACCATGAAACCCCAAATTAAACTGCTGACAACCCTGGTCACATTCCAAGAGCTCCACAGGCCTGATTGTTAAACAATCTTAGCAACATGATGGTACAGCCACCTGTCTGTCTGTATGTATGTCTTTTTTCTTTGTCTGTCTCTATCTCTGTCTCTCTGTCTTCCTCTGTCTCTCTCTGTTTCTGTCTATCTGTCTCTGTTTCTCTGTCTTTCTGTCACTCTGTTTCTATTTGTCTCTGTTTCTCTATCTTTCTGTCTTTGTGTGTCTCTATCTCTCTCTGTCTGCTTGCCTCTCTGCCTGTTTCTGTGTCTGTCAGTCTCTGTCTCTATCCCTCTGTCTCTGTCTGTCTGTCTGTCTGTCTGTCTGTCTGTCTGTCTGTCTGTGTCTGTCTGTCTGTCTGTCTGTCTGTCTGTCTGTCTCTCTCTCTCTCTCTCTCTCTCACACACACACACACACACACACACACACACACACACACACACACACACGAGTTCAAATCCCAGAACTCATATAAAGAAGCTGAACATACTGACCTATCCTGGTAATGCCAGGGCTGTAAGATGAAGATAAGGTAACCCCTGGGGTTCACTGGCCTGGCGTCATAGCTGCTTCTCCATCTGGGGTCTTTGCACACATTTCTCTAGCACCATTCACTTCTTATAGAAGAACATCCATACCCATCAGCACCTCCTCTTTCTTGGGTTATCACCCCATTATCTCGTGGTGATTCCAGGCAGAGATGGAGATGTTACTGAGGAAATGGAGGCTGCATCTTGGTAGCTGTGCATCCTCATGGCCAGGAGCCACCTTTGAAGCTGTGGTTATGTGTTTCCCACTGTAACAGAGACTAAGGCACCAGGGAATTTTCCTAATTGCCACACACAAGTACTAAACAAAGAGTCTGCATTCTTACAAGACATAAAAAATACAGTATCATTTGCATTGTGGTTTTCATACACACACACACACACACACACACACACACACACACACACACACACACACAGTTTTTTTTGTTTTTTTGTTTTTTGTTTTTTTTAGGATGGGGGAATAAATATCTAAAAAGGAGATAAGGTCCACCACGATTTTGATACAGAATAAATACACCAACCACCTCATAAATATTCATAAAAGTGTCTTTTAAATCTACAACATAGAACCCCTTGGGATGTTTTCCTGTTTGGGGCAGACCATGCCACTCTCTTTGGAGTGCTTGCTTAACTTTGCAAAAATAAACAACTGAAGCTCTCGGTGTCTCTCAACTAAATTCTTTCCTTTCAGGAAACAAGAACTCAGAGACACCCTCCCCCAATCTTCCTGTACCAATGGCTTCTTTCCCATGGAATCAGCAAGCTCTCTATAGGTAGATACTGGGCAGAACTTCCTCTGACCCTGCCATACCTAGTAAGCCATGGGCACCTGCAGATGTTCATTAACACTCACAATAAGGGTTTGCCAGGCTTTAATGAGATGCTGCTGCCTGTTAGTTTTATGAAACAGGGCAAGTCTCTCATAGACACAAAGCAACTGCTTGAAACTGAATGAAGAACCATTCTCCTGAATTGGAAGAAAAATTCCACAGAGATAGAATAGCTCATCTCCAGCCTGTTCCAGTTCCCACCATGAAGCCAGAAAAGTAGATATCAGAGTCATCAAACTAAAGGACAAAATGAGAAGACAGTAGACAAAAGATGTTAAAATAAAATTTAAAAATTGTAAAATAAGGCAGTATTAGGACTGGTCCATCATCTAGCTGTCTTCCCACCCATCCACCCACCCACCCATCCATCC
>NC_034595.1:104607307-104619878 GCF_900095145.1 Mus pahari | reverse complement strand
TCCCTCCCTCCATCCATCCATACATCTCCATCTCCATCCATCCATCTCCCTCCCTCCCTCCCTTCATCCATCCCCCCATCCATCCATCCCCCCATTCACCCATCTACCCTCCTGTCCACCTGTCCATCTGTCCATGTACACACCCACTATCCATTCACCCATGCAGGCCATAGATCTTTAAGCGCCAACCACTCCTATTATTATTCTTGGAACTGGGGATGAGTCTTGCTTTCACTATAACTCTCAGCACTGACAGAAGGACCTAGGCAGGCAGTCCACAAACTCAGAGAGGAACCTAGCACGGGGAGGCTGTGTGGGACAGCTGATGTTCAGAGCCAGATGACTGAAAACGAAGGTGCCGTGTAGAGGCCAGATGACCATGAAGGTTTTATGGGGAAAGGTGAAGGGCTGGGCCCAGCAGAGTGGAGTCATGCTGAATAAGGCGGATGGAGGAACCCAAGAAGGTGACTTCGGAGACATGAGCAGAACATTTGGGACACCGTGTGATTCCATTGAGTTTTGGAAATGCCAGGGCTCATTGAACAAATGAATGAACAACTGGCCAGTCCCCAAAGTGACTTTGTATCCTTTACCTCCCAGAGGGCAACTGGCTTCCCGCAGTGCCAACCTCTGTGCCCAGTACTGAGCTAAGGTGTAATTGTAGGACCCCCCCTCCCCAGGTTACAGGAGTCGGGGTGTCCCAAAGAAACACGAGAGACTTTCTTGTTGCAAAAGCACGAAGCAGCTTTAATAGTGGAGCTCCAGGCCGATATGTGTCTCACACAGGAGACAGAGGAATTGACCCCGAGGCTTGAAAGCTAGCGGTTTTGATAGGGTCAGGGTTGGGGGCTTAGGAGAAATTGGCGTGATTGGCTCATTAAAACATCAGCAAGGTGGTTACAAGTCAGCAGGATTGGACATGCAGGCTGGGGCGTCTAGAAATTCCAGGGGCTGGTGGCTTATCAGGGAGGATAATACATCTGGGTGATGTACAACTTCAGACACTTCAAACTATGTCTTAACGAGCAGGGGGAGGTGCCGTCCTGCCAGATGGCTGTTGAGTCAGCCAAGATGGCCAATGCCAATTCCTGCACTCCTCAGATGGCTGTGGAGTCAGCCAGGATAGTCAAGGCCAGTTCCTGCACTCCTGTTCCTTATCTTTATGGCTGGATGGCTTCAGCTTCAAGGAGAGCCTGGAACTGTTTTTCTAAGGCAGTTTTTAGCTTTGAGCTTTCCTACTAGGAAACCTCTATAACTTGCAATACTAGAATCTTAAATTTACTTAATCTCCTTTTATAATGTGTTCTCTCAGAACCAGAATTAAGCAGAGGGCAAATCGGGGTTCAGGCTTCCGGCAGGCATGGGCAGGGAAATGGTGGCTCCCCCCGATGGAGTTCGGCTTTCGTGGCTACTGTAGGGTGAAGCTCACATTGTGGGATTTCTGACATTCAAGCCTCCATCCCCCATAAACTTGCCTGTTTATCCTCTTACAAGCCTCAAGCTTACCCTTTCTCCTTTCTACACACTTTTAAAGCCTCATGGCCTGGGGCTCCCTACCTGGGTTCCCTTGAGCCCCACCCTGAGCTCTGCTTGCGCTGGCTGGCACGTTTTGGGGTGACATATCTTTGCCGGCTGGTCTGTCCACTCTTCAGAGAAGGACTCAGCCTTTGTGTCACCAACCTTTGCCTCCTGTTACAGTGGGCATGTTTCAGGATAGGGCTTAGGAGCAGGTGCCCAAGATTAACTGGTCCTGAGAAGATGTTGAATTCAATAGAGGAAGGTAAAAATGCCACAGGGGAATGTACACTGTGGGACTGGAAGGAGGCCAGAAACCAACCCAAAAGGGCGCTGTGGGGAGGCATGAGCTCAGCTGCCCCAGCTCCTGGTTGGGGGGTGGGGGAAGGAGGACATATTCCAAGGTGACCTGGAGACTCCAGAGCCACAGCCGCCTACACCCACTGTGAATGTTAGCTGCCTGACAGGGACACAGATTTCTTCTCCACTGTCCTCTCTTCTCCATTTCCAGTGAGGTAGAATTGTTTTAATTCAATAGGGAAAGAAATATTATCCTTCACTGCGCTTGGTACCGGTCCTGTTAACAATTCTTTAAGCAAAGAATAAAGCCGAGAAAGGACTTAAAAATAGTTCCATCTCTATTTGGCCCACTTTCAATCAGCTAATTAGAGAAAGGCCAGTTTCTTATTTGTAAAAGGGTTTACTCCAGTGGTTGCCAGCAAACGGGTGAAGATGAATTGAACGAATGCCACACGTGGGCGAAAGGAGGGGGCGTGGTGAGGACCAATTACCGAGAACGGCCAAGGCCAAGTCCTGGGGACTCACTCAAAAGACATATGAGTGTCAATTAGGGGCAATCGATCATCCTGCAAGTGAGCAGATGGGTCACTGGGACGGTAACATTGTGTTAATTTGTTGCGTTTAGCAGGAACATTTTCTACAGGTATATACCATCTTTTTTCCATTATTTGCTGCTGCATGGACCTTTTTCTCTCCACCTTTGCCTTCTCTGGAAGGGGGCTGATATGTACGGAGGAGGTGTGACTAGCTTTGTCATTCATGGAGGGAAAGCCGGTTGCTTGTGTGACTGTGAGCATCCCACTCACGGTTGGCCACCCTCTTCCCACATCTCCAAATCACCAACTGCATTGAAGGAGATCCTCCCCCCCACCATGCCACAGCCCACAGGTGTCAATCTCGTGGAAAGTACTGACTGATGTAGCAGGTGTGGGCTGGGATACTTCTGTCCAATCTGGGGTCCTTGCATGCTTGGTGGACCTGGGGAAGGTGACAGGTCAGCTCTGCCACCCACAGAAGCTGTTGTCAGCTCTGCTCCGACTTCTGCTACTCAACATAATCTCATACAGCACCCCGTTCAGTGATTCAGCACTGTTCTGGAATGAGTCAGGGATAGGCCTGACCCTTGCAGAGCATGTCTCCTCACAGAGTGGGTGAGCAAAAATAAATTAGGAAGGAGCTAGCATGGCGATTTCCGAGAAACAAGGACAGGACCATGTGGGGATGTGCTTCACCTAGGAACAGCTGTAAGGAAGGCCTCGGGGTGGGGGTGGGGGTGGGGGTGGGGTACCAGGTGAGGGCTGCGGCAGAAAGCAGAGATTCTCAGACTGAGGCCGAGTCCACCCTCCCACCTCTTCCACCCCCACGAAGCTCCACAGCACACAACCTTTTTCTTTCCTTTGTTATGCAGTTTGGAGCTGTTGCTCTACCATCTTGAGCAAACCCCAACATCTATCAGAGCCTCGGTTTTTGCATCTATAAAATGAACTAGGATGCAGTTTGCCGAGTTCCCAGGTTTACCAGAAGAATCAGGTGTGAACAACACAAGAAGTCGCCCTGTGATGGTGGCCTCTCTCAAGAGACCAGTCTCATCTGGGGCCAACCACTGAGGACTTATGACTTCTGGGGAAAGCCAAGGAGGACATGGGTGTGTAGACCCTGACAGAAGGAGAGGAGTGGAAGGCTCCACTCAGTCCACAGTCCTGTAACAGCCTGCCTCTCACTCTGAGAGTGCTATGGCGAGGGCCACACCCTTCCATCCTGACTGGCGTCCAGAGCCTGCTGCTTCTCCTCTCAGCCTGTACCTGGGCTCACTAAGGAAGACCTGGGGGTTTCTAAACTTGGCCATTGATCTTGGTTGCCAACTTGATTGAGACACATGTCTGGGCAGGTCTCTGAGAGCATTGCAGGAAGGGTGAACTGGAGAAGGCACTCCTTCCTCCAGGGAGTCACATTCCCACAGCAGCCCAGAGCCCCGAGGGAAGAGCCTGCCTGCCTTCACTTGGGCTGGTGAGTGCATCAGCTCTGTTCTTGCTATTTTGTTGCCAGCAGACTCTGGCTTCTTCCGTGTCTTCCATCAACGACTGAAGGCCCTCAGCTTTCCAGGAACCCTCTACCTCTTCAGTCTGATTGGAACTGCCAAGGCATCCTGCCTCACTAAGCAGTGGCCAGGTTCTCAGCCTTTGCAGCGTGCAGGCACTTTGAACTACCTAGCGGAAGCGAGAGGCAATCTAATAAATTCCTTTTTATAATACATATTCATTCTCTAGCTCCATTTTAGAGTAACCATGACCAATCCACTATTGGTCTTGGGTGGAGGTAGAAGACCTGAATTCCCATCATGCATCACATTCATGCCTGAAGCTAGAAGGGTCGCAGAGCGAGCTCTACACCCTGTACTCCTAATGAGAATCTCCTGTACCCCATATCCTTCCTTAGAGGGAGTAGACACAGAGCCCACTTATCCCAGAATAGTAGTTTCTGCTCCCTTAAATAAGTTACACACATGTATGTGCTCATAGGGATGACCCTAGTTGTGATAAGCCCCATCTCTAAGCCACTGGCTGCTTTCCAGTGCTTCTGAGAGGACTGCCAAGGAGCCAGCTGTATGTGGCACAGTGATCCCTGTTCTGGACGGAGAGTCAGCAGGACAAACAACACAAGCTGTCCATCATTTGACATGTCCAGTGCTGGCGGTCCTGAGCTTGCCAACCTAATAGCTTTTAGATGAGCTGTGGGGACCAAGCTCATGCATGTCCTGGAGTAGGCAGTAGACATGAGTGTCGGCTCAAGCTGGACATGAGCAGGGCAGGATGCTGGTCACAGGGCTGTCACCCTGCTGCTCTGGTCTCCTGAGCATAAGGGCATGCTGGTTGTTAAGTGGAGCACTTCACATCTTGACACTGGATTCTGGCATGTGCACCATCTTCCTGTTTTTTTTTTTTCCCAAACAGTTACCAGAAATGCCAAGGGGTTAGCGGGGCTCTGAGAAAAGCTTCTAGAACTTTCTGTGGGCCAGAGAGAAAGCAGAGGCTGGTTCTCTCCAGCACTTTTGGGAATCAGTGAAGTGGAAAGGGGCTGGAGGTGTGAACTGGCCCTGCTGCCACTGTGCTGGGGACTAGAGATATGAATTGACCCTACTGTCACTGGGCTAGGGGCTGGAGGTGTGAACTGGCCCTACTGTCACTGGGGTAGGAACTGGAGGTATGAACTGGCTCTGCTGTCACTGGGGTAGGGACTGGAAGCTTGGACTGGCTCTGCTGCCACTGGGCTAGGGGCTGTAGGTGTGAACTGGCCCTGCTGCCACTGGGCTGACTACCTGGGTAGCCTGTGTGAGAGCCAGTTAATGAGCATGGTGTTGTCAGTACTTTAGCCCCCCTCTGTATGTCTGCTGTTATGTTCTCAGCCCCCAGAAGAATCAGGCACCAGTGTGAGCCCCAAGGGGTAGATACACTGGGTGTATGTCCCCTCATGCCATCCAGTCATCTTTCTGAGTCTAAAACCTTGTGTACCTGCCATGCTGTGGCCAATCCCCCTCCCCCCACAACTCCCATCCTACCTCAGGGGGTCTGGGCCCACCTATGTTGGCTCAGTGGCACAGACATTAACATGCCCCTGGGAGTCTCAGCTCTATTCTGGGCACAGTGGGGACACTGGGGAGGATGGCCTGTCCAGCCCAGATTATATCACAGCCATGCAAGGGGACAAATGTGACTCCTGAAGTACAGGTCACCAAGGCAGGGCACACCACTCGCTCTAGATGGGGTAGAAGGGGTCTGTGAGGGCCTAAGAGTCCAGGCTACCATCCCTGGGTGAGCAGGAGGCTCTGGTTTAGGACCAGCAATCAGCAAAGGGACCTGAAGAGTACGTGATGGTACTGGTGCTGGTAAGCAAATTGATGGGTTTCTCCAAGTGACTTTGGCTCCTGTGGACCAGAGGGACCCTCTGTTCTTTTTTTTTTTTTTTTTTTTTGACAGACTGCTTGATTAAATCAACCCCTGCAGCTCTGATGGCCATCAGAAGGCTAGCCCCTTCCCCTTGCGTTTCTATGAACCTTCCTCACATGCCCTGCCTGTCTTTAGCACCTGGCCTCCAGCAGGAGCATGTCTTGATGTCCGTACTACCTTCCTGATATAATCAGAAGACTGGAGGGCTGGAGACACCGTTTGCTTTCGAGAGATCTGGCTCAGTAGGGGCCAGGACTGGGGGGGGAAGGAACAGGTCAGAGGAAGAGTGAGGCTGGAGGAAGGGACAGGGTGGTGACCAGGAGGCTGAAGAAATCTAGGGGAACGTGGTCTGTGGCACTCAGAACAAGGGTGTCTATGAAGTGGGCTGGGCTGGGTGTTGAGGAAGGGTAAGGTCTTGGGCAAGACAGGTCTCAGAGTTTGAGACAGGAGATGTGGCCCATGGGCAGGTGAGAGATCCCAGAAGCGGGGTCCGAGGAGTTGCCTGAGACTCTAGAGAGCTTTGCACTCTGATCTGGACACCTGGGTGCTGCAGCTGCCATCCATGGAAGACTACCGTGGACAAATGGGGTGCCCACTCCCCAGCAGCCCTCCCTATACCCAGGCTGGTTGAAAACATTTTGTTTGTTTGTTTGTTTGTTTTTGCAGAAGAACCTATCTGGCTTTCAACAAAGAAGCACAGACTATAGCTGAACTTTCTTTCAATGCAAGGGACCCCGAGGCCTCCTTGGACCCCACCTGGGTGCAGGTCCCTCTCTCTGAGACAGGAGGGAGCGCTACCCTGCCGATGGTAGGGTGGCTGACAAGCATGCTCCACCTGGCTGCACGCAGGTCTCATTTTTCTTTAGAACACGTGTGTTCCACTAACGGGCAGATTTAAATGGTAATTTTATTTCTCCAGCTACGAGTCGTGGCTGTGGTAAGACGCCAGGATCTGTGGGCATTTGTGATAGCTTTTACACTCCTCTAACAGCTCTGCTATATTGCCTTCTCAATTATTATTTTTGAAATGTTCAACAATAAAAGGCAGTGTTACAGCCTCACGACTCCCCCGCCGGAACGCAGGGCTGGGTGGGACACACGTCTCTGAGGCGGTTTGGGGGAGAGACAGATAGTCTCTTCAAGGCAGCAGCCCAGCCTCACGGTAACTCCCTGCTGGGAACGGGAGCCGAGCAGCTGCCCACAGCGAGGGGCACTGTCTCTGCAGTGGACTGCCACTCTGAATCGTGGAGTGGGGTGCACGGGGCGGTGAGGGCTTTCTCACCGCAGGATGTGTTGAAGAGGATGGCTCCAGGCTGAAGAGGGAACTTGGAGCCTGGAAGGAAGAGGGGATGGGAGCAGGGGGAAGCAGATTCACCATGAGGGGGGCAGACTACACTGGGAAGCCTAAAGGGCGCAGGGAGGGGAAGCATAAGGGCTTGAACTTCAAACTGAGAGGACTTGGCAGGAAGACAGACACTGGCTGTGTGTGGTGCAGAAGCTTGCCTCTGAAGGGTTCATTAAAAGGCTAGAGCAAGAGGCTGTGAGGAGGGCTGAGAAATGCTATCTCTGGATGTGGCAGGCACACTATGGTCATGAGCTCACTACGGTTCAAAAGTCATGGAGATCATTCTAGAAGGCGGCACAGACAGGGAGGGGCAAAGGGTGGGAAGAGGTGAGGGGCATTGGGGGAGATAGGAAATTGTTGAAGGATAAATAAAGGCATTTTTAGAAAGCGACAGTCTAGACGAGCTAAGGTAGGGTATTTCAAGGCATTTCAGCATTCAGGCTACGACACGCGTATCGCCGTCTGTGTTTAGCCGTGTTTCCAGTGAGGGCAGGAAGCAGAGAGCAAGATGAACTGTTCAGAAACCTTGAGATTTGAACCAGAAAGATGCATGTTTAAGTTTTTGATTAAGGAAAGTGTGCCTGCTGGAATCACCGGTGACAGGGGTGGTGCCACAAAAGCGTGTGAGGAACCTGGAAGGCATGTTAGGTGCAGGCTCAGGGATGTCAATGTGACAATACGTTTCAAAGACTAGCCTTTGCAGAGAGAGGTTCCCTGGGTTCTCTGGTCACACAGGGCAAAGCTGCAAAGGAGAATTCAGGATGGCGAGAAGGTTGGAAGACCAAGAGAAGCCGCAGGCCATGAGCAGGGTGGGCCCAGGGCAGAGGCCACGGAGAGAGGTTGCATGGGCTTCCAGCAGCAAGGACAGGGGCTGGGAAGCCCCAGGGGCCACACCAGCCACAGTATGCATCTGCTGCTGCACAGAGAGCTACGGGGTAGGTGCCGTGTTTTCCCTCTGGGTCTGACCTCACTTTGGGCATAGACCTCACAGGGCGCCTGTCTGTCCTGCCCGTCGTTTGGGGATGGGCAACGTTTACTTCCTGCCTTTGCACTGAACAGCCTGCTCTGAGGTGTGTGTGCGTGCACACACCGTTGTGTCTTTGCCTTGAGTCTCAGAGCAGACTTGGGCTGAGGTTTGTGAGGATTGGGGGCTGTTGTGCCAGAACCAAATTCACCTCGTGTCAGGGGCAGACAGGCAGTCATGAGATCTGGGGCAGAAACTTGAACCTTGGATCCTAAATCCACGCAAGACAACTTGGCCTACAGGTCAGTGTGACACTGGAGGGAGGGCTGTCTGCACGGAGTGGGCACTCCAGTCTTTCTCTTCTACATTTTTTTTTTGGCTCTTTCCTCTCTCTCTGTCTCTCTCTTCTCAGTCTCTGTCTCTCTCTTCTCTGTGTTTCTCTCCTCTGTCTCTGTCTCTCCTCTCTCTGTCTCTCTGCTCTGTCTCTTTGCCTCTGTCACTCTGTCTCTCTGTCTCTCTCTCCTTTGCCTGTCTCTCCTCTCTTTCTTCTCTCTCTGTCTCTCTCTCCTCTATCTCTGTCTCTCTGTGTGTATCTCTCTCTGTGTCTCCTCCCCTCACTCTCTCCTCTATCTGTCTCTCCCTGTGTCTCTGTTCCTGTCTGTCTCTCCCTGTGTCTCTGTCTCTCTCTCTCTGTCTCTGTCTCAGTTTCTCCCCCATCCCCTCGCGCTCTCCTCTAGCCTCTATAAGGTGAGCAGCTTTACCTTGCCTCTCTCATGCTCAAAGCAAAGATCTAAGTAGGGAGGGGATCAGCCTCTGACTCTGGGAGTCAAGTAACTCTCCTTCCTTAACTCAGGCATCTGTAACAGTGACAGCAAGAGTGACGCCCTGGTCACATGGTTTGTGTCTCGTAAGTGATGACATCAGAGACATCTCAGCGCCCATGAGGAAAGACCGTGAACATACACGAACACATCGGCCACTGTCCTGGTTAATTTCTGTTGTAAACTTGATACAACCTATCCGTGGACGAGGGAAGGAACCTCGGGAGAAGAATGGGCCATTACGGTGGGAGAGAGTGATTAATGTGGGAGCTCGAAGCCCACTGTGGGCGTCACTGTCCCTAGGCAGGTAAGTCTGGGCTAGTCCAGAAAGCCAGTTGAGAAATGAGCTTGTGAGAAAGTAGGTAAGCAGCATCCATAGTTTCTTCTCCAGTTCCTGCTGTGAACAGAAACTTAACCCTTTCCTCCCTGTGGGTGCTTCTGGACAAGTGTTCATTGCAGCAACAAAATGAAGCCATAACTTCTACCAGCTCAGGAAACAACTTCCTCCATGGACTGACAGAGCACTGAGCTTGAGCCTGGACTTATAGTCTCCTCCAGAAGGTTGAGAGAAAAGATGTCTGCTGTTGGGAACACTTAGCCTCTGGGTTTGTCATATAAGTCCAAAGTAACTCCTGCATTGGGTTAGTCACATCATCACCATTACATCACCATCATCACCAAAATCACCATCACTAACACTACCACCATTATCATTGCCAACACTGCCATTACCACCATCACCACCACCACCACCACCACCACAACCACCATCACCATCATCACCATCACCACCACCATCACCATCAGCATCACCATCACCACCACCATCACCATCATCACCATCACCACCACCATCACCATCATCATCATCACCACCACCACCATCACCATCATCACCATCATCACCCCCTAAGATCTACCCACTGAACTCAAGCTTGTGTGATGCCACCGTCCGTCCCCAGGCCCCTCTGACCACCCGGAACGAGGAACGGTTGCACACAGAAGAGGCCAAACATTCCGTTCCTGCCACTCCAACGGCCTGTCCCGGTGCAGGGAGTGTCCCTTCCCTTGGCGACTTTCTACTCCTTCCTTCAGTTGAAGAAACAGATGTCATAGGCCGGCTCTCAGCCACTGATTTGAAGTCTCTGGGGCCGGGGATGATGTCAGTGTGGTGATTATTGGCAGGCCGCGGACACCAGGCTCCAGCTCTGAAACTTCGCAGTCAGGATGACACGGGAGCTGTTTTGTTCCCTCCAAAATGAGCCATTATTGCTCGATTTCCCACCGGCCGGCTTTGGCAACACCACTGCCGTCTCCTTCCCCCGGAGGCCTCCCGAGCCTGTCTAGAGAAGGCCGCAGGTCTCCGGCGAGGCTGTAAGTGCCTCGTTATGACTCTCCTCTGCATGTGCACTCTTTTTTGCTCACTTGGGGTCACATTTCATTTTGGTTTAAATAATGAAACCAGCAGACTGGAGATTAGAGCTGCTAAATGATTTTTGCTCCCAGGAAACAGTCGCCGGTCCAAGATGTAAGCTTGCCAGCGACTCGGGGATCCTTCATGCCAGGACTGAGCTGGGAAGCATGGGGCTCAGGGCCACAGCATGTTAGACCTGTGGCCTGATGGTCAGGGGGACAGGTGGCAACTGGCCTGAATGGGGACAGACTTGGGGGTGTGACCAGAGGAAGCTCCCAAGGCTGACTGGAGAGAGAGCCCAATAAGGGGCACTTAGGTCTCAGTGTAGTGAATCAGTCTGGTCCCACTCTCCTCATGACGGCTCTCTGTAACTGAGGGTCGACGGGCTCTCACTTGGCTTGGCCTGAGTTTCTGTGCCTGCCATCTCAATGCTGCTTTCTTCATACCTCCTGACCTCAGAGAAACTCTCGTCCTTCATTAGAGACACCAGAGGTCCAGAGTAAGCTCCGACTGGTTCAGTAGGAAGGGTTCCTGCCCTGGTCCAAGAAAACCTGCCTCCTGTCCTAGGGATAGAGGGGCCGTCACTGTCATAGCAGCAAACCTCAGGGTCACCCTAAGCCCTGTGGGCCTTGGTGTCTGTAAGATGGGGAGGAGTTAGCAAGCAGGGGGTAGGCAAAGCAGTGTGGACTTGGCTACAGCAGGGGCTTCAGGCCGCAGAGGGGGGAGCAGCTTCCTGCTGTCTTCTTCCCTGCTGGGACAGGCCTCCTTGGAAGCTTCTCAGCTGGCCACCGTGCTTTTCAGGGCATATGCATTCTGACTCATTTGATCCTGTTAACAGTCCTGAGACTTAGGGCTGCTGTGATACCATTGCACAGATGCAGGAACTAAGGCCCATAGAGCTTCCTGCTCATAGTCACTTGACTCCCTCCTCCTCCTCCTCCTCCTCCTCCTCCTCTTCCTCCCCCTCCTCCCTATCCTGCATGCTCCAGCAGCCCGTGCAGGCACGTCCTGGGCAAGCTGTCTCTCAAATCCATGGCACTGTTGACTGGAACTCTCACGGAGGAAAGCAGAGCTCAGGAGAGCAGCAGGCAGCAACCAGCTGGAAGTGTGATCTAACCCTTGTGAGGAGTCAGAAGAGGCCGGTTTGGGACAGGGACGTGCTTGGCACAGGGCCGTGGCTTTGAACCCCACCCCCACCCCCAGAGCCAGCCTCATCTTGCCAGCTCTCTGTGGATCTCTGGACACATTGAATCTTGTTTGTATTTCTCCTCCCTGTCCTGTCCAGGAAAAGCTAATGTGAAACACATCAGCGTCCTGTCCTCTGGGGACATGAGGACTTCTGAGAAAGACAGCAAGGGACAATTTATTTTCCTTCCTTAAATGCCACGGGCAGCTCTCATGCCCCTCCGACAAGGATGTGTCTAGTTAAGCATTGTAACGCCAAGGGAAGCAGAGATGCCGGTGGGGGAGGATGAGGAAGGAGAGGGGATGGGTTTGTTTTCTAGTGACACGGGCAGAGCTGCACTGTTAAAGATCACCCGATGCCGGAGGGACGGCAAAACACTCCTTTAAAAATCATTTTAAACACGCTTAGAGAACAACCGTGCGTCTAACAGCCGAGTCCTCACGGAGGCCCTGTGAGTGACATACAGACCTCACCTTGTCTTACAAGAGAATGGGCTGATGGACGAGCCCGCCAATGCTCTGCTGTGCTTGGTGTCTCTTGTACCCTGACGCTGTAGGGATGTGACTCTCAGCAGAAGCAGGGTGACCCTGGAGAAGATGCTGTGCCTTGTCACAGATGAAGGAGAGGGTCTTAAGAATCTGTGTCTGTTATACAGAGTGGAAATTCCTGGCTTCCCCACTCACTGTCTGGGCAGCCTCTGCTGAGGGAATTTCTAATCTCCATGTTCCTTTACCTCAGTCCCTGTCTCTAAGGTTCGAAGACAGCACAGCCTACTGGGCCATTTCAAGGGTTAAATGAGCGAAGCTGACACAGTCCCTCAGATCTAGTAAAGGCTGCATTGCTATCAACA
This sequence comes from Mus pahari, assembly GCF_900095145.1. Classification (NCBI taxonomy): domain Eukaryota; kingdom Metazoa; phylum Chordata; class Mammalia; order Rodentia; family Muridae; genus Mus; species Mus pahari. The sequence goes on along the minus strand of NC_034595.1, from coordinate 104,607,539 downwards.
CTGGCTCTCTACCCACTAATTGTCTTCGCGCTACTGCTGGCTCGTGGCCTTCCAGCCTCAAACCTTCAAAGCTCTGCCTGTTGGGTTCACTTGCGCAGAGCCTAGGGCAGATAGGCAATGCATGCTGCTTCAGCCTCTGGCAGAGGACGTCACTCAGAACATAGCATCTTTACCCCTCAGCATGCTTGGTAAAGACTGGAGAGGAAAGGAGAGGGAGAGAGAGAGAGAGAGA
>NC_034595.1:104600021-104607207 GCF_900095145.1 Mus pahari | reverse complement strand
GAGAGAGAGAGAGAGAGAGAGAGAGAGAGAGAGAGAGAGAGAGAGAGAGAGAGAGAGAGAGAGACCCTGTTCACAGACTTGGGGGAAAGAAGGAGAAGGTGGAGACACCATCTATGAAGACCTTTGACAAGAGCACACATCTTCCCCTTGGTGGCAGGGCCTGTATTTAATAACACGACCCGCAAATAGAAGAGACGTGTGCAGGTTGGACAGCTCTGTCTACAGAGAGCTGACTAATCCTGATAAATGGAGTCCGTCTTCTCCTCCGTGCAGAGCCCCGGACTCAGATTAAACATATCAATCCTTGTTTGTTACCTTCCCCAAGCCACCAGCCAGCATCCGCCGGCCCCTGGGGATTTGTCCTCGCTGTCCCTATGCAAGAGGTGACAGAGACCAGGGAATTGCTTTGCCCAAAGTGTTCATCTCGGGGAAGCGGGCTGTCACCAAGACAAGGCCAGGCAATACCCCGGAGGGTAAGTGCAGTTCTCCCGGGGGCCCATGATGCTTCACCAGGAAACCTGTTTCTGTAGTAGCTGCTGCTCAGCCCCTCAGCCCCGTGTCAGTCTCCAGATGCCCCCCTGCTTACCCTCATCAGCCTGGTACCTGCTTCCAAGCTGCCTGTTGCTCAGGAGAACATCTCTGTAGATGGAGTCACCTTATGTGACAGCAGGCCACCCTCGGCCATCAGCACACCCTTCATGGGATCACCTATCCATTGATGACTAATGTGGGGGATGCACAGGTCAAATGGCTGGCCCCTTGCCTAAAGGTGAGACTCCGAAGGGTCCAAGTTAAACTACAGTCTCCTAGGACAGCTCTGAGCTTCCTTCGGTTCAGAGTATTTTTCTTTTCTTTTCAAGTTTTATTTGTTTGTGTGTACTGTTTATTTGTGTGTGTGTGTGTGTGTGTGTGTGTGTGTGTGTTTCTCACTTTCTGCCCTCAGAGTCCTGCATTTGAACTTGGGTCATCAGACTTGGTGGCTAGGAAGTTTTTGCACAGAGCTTGTTCTCCCCTTCCTCCTAGGAGGCATCCCGCAGCAGACTTGGATCCGCCCCTGTGAAACTCTAACAAGTGACTCTCTGTGTTACATATCCATGGGGTCCCCATCGGTTTGGGTCATGCAGTGGTTTGAACATAGGGATGAAAGAGTTGCAGAAACATTGAGACAATTGCCACCATCACCATTAATGTCAGGATGACAAGTTCTCATAAATGCAACCTCAGGTGCTGTGAGGAGCAGCCTGCAGGAAATGGAGTTGTCAGAAAGAACATGCTGCACGGAACGGTACTCACTCCTTGAGTCGCAGCTTGCAAACATAGCGTTATCCTCGACTGGACCCGCAGGCCACTGTGCTAGAAGGCCACCACCCCCAGCACTAAGTTTCTTACCAGTTTCTATGAGTTTTGCCTGGCTCCTCATCATCTCCACGTGAGCTCAAAGGCACAGGCTGAGTTTGCAGGCAGTGGGGTAGGATCGTCTTATCTGTGAGCCCATCTTACAGTGACGCTGCTGGACACAGGGGCCTGGTACCGATGAAGCCGATATCCTGAGAGTAAAGCAGAGGGTGCTAGAAGGGTGCTGGGGGTCAGAGCTTGTAGCTTCGTGGCAGCCAGGAAGCAGAGAGGGGGAGAAAGTTCTGGAAGCAAGACAAACCTATTAATGGCACCCCACCCCAAGGACCTACACCCTCCAGCTGGCCCACCCCCTCAGTCCTTCATTCAGTTCTGAGCTCATCCATGGCTAATCCATTGATTAGGTCAGAGGCTTTGTGACCCACCCACTTCTTTGCAGCTCTGTCAGCTGGGGCCGAGGTTTCAATGCAGGACTCTTCAGAGATGTCTCAGACGGAAGCAGTAAGCACTCAGGGCCTGGCTCCGCGTAATTTCACAGGGGGCAGGAAGCAGTTCAAGGTCTTGCCTCATTACTGTGGACTTCATCAACCTCTCCCTTCCTGCAGTCTAAGGGGAGTGGGCCAATGAGGTATCATGGGGAAGCCGGTTTGAGCCCACCCCTAAAGCATCTTTCAAAAGCCCCATGCACGGGAAGAGGAGGTGCATGGAACGAGGGACAGAGCTGTGAGGGCAGAGGCCAGACACGACAGTTTCAGCACCACCACGGCAGAAGGCTCAGAGGTACAGAGATGCAGGGGAAGCCAGGACACCCCCTAAAATCAAGGACTGGTGATGGAATCTCTGACCACTGGAGGAGGGGCACAGGTGTCAGTCCCACTTGGATTTGGGGGACAGCATCCTACAGTCTGTGAACGCACGCTAGATGCTGCTGGTTTCAACCCAAGCCTGGAGTCAGCCTGCTTCTGCATCTAATTGCCCACACCACAAGCCAAGAACCCCTACGGGGTCTACCGGAGCCTGCAGCCTGGAAAACAAGGTCCTTGCCACAATTCCCACAGGGTTGTGCACTGGGCAGCACCTCTCTGCAGATCTGGCCTTTCTCCCATGACACACAGGAGGCTCATGGGTCATAAGACTAAATGCAGCTGCTCCAAATTCCTCCCTTTGTCATAAGATGATCACTTAAGCATCGTCTCCATTGAGCAACTGAAAGGGCATGTCTGACTACTCAATTTGGTGTAGACTCTCTCTTCTCACCCCCCCCATACCCATAGGCAGCCCCTCCTGAAGACAGGGGCCTTGTGTGTGGGGGTGTCATTCACTGATGTAAAACCCTGTATTTTTGTTTATTTGTTGATTATTTGATCAATTTAATATGAGCCTGAGTCATCTGGGAAGAAATCGCCTCCGTCAGATTAGCCCATAGGCATGTCCATGGGGTTAGCTGATGGTTGATGCGGGAAGGCCTAGTCAACTGTAGAAAAAGCCACCTGTGGGGAGGTGGTCCTGGGTTGCATAAGAAGGTAGCTGAGCAAGCCATGGGGAGAAAAACAGTGAGCAGCATTCCTCCATGGCCCGTGTTCTCATTCCTGCCTGCAGCTTCCTGCTTAAGTTCATGCTCTGATTTCTGTCAGTCACAGCCTGTGTAAGTCGAATGAAGTCCTTCCTGCCCAAGATGCTTTGTTTAGGGGATGTCTCATCACAAAAGAAATCAAACCGGGCGAGCCCCTTTCCCATGGGGTACCGTTCCCAGGTTCCCATGGAGCCACAATGAATTCCTGCCTGCATCTGAGACTTACTGGCCTTCACATCTGCCTCTTCTGCAGAGAGAAATGCTCTTTCTGCCTACGCTGGGCATGCTTGAGTGGACGATTAGAATGTCCAATGATCCCCTCTCCCACCTCCACTTTGGTATCCCTCCCTCCTGTGTCAGTAACCCCTGGTCTCAGTTAGGGTTTCTATTGCTGTGATGAAACACTGTGACCAAGGAGCACACTGGGGAGGAAAGGGTTAATTTGGCTTAGGCTTTCCTATCACTGTTCATCATCAAAGGAAGTCAGGGCAGGAACCTGGAGGCAGAAGCTGACACAGAGCCATGGAGAGTGCTGCTTACTGGCTTGCTCCCCATGGCTTGCTCAGCCTGCTTTCTTAGAGGACCCCCTAGGGATGGCACCACCCACAATGGGCTGGGTCCTTCCTCATCAATCACTAATTAAGAAAACGCCCTACAGGCTTGCCTACAGACCCATCTTATGGAGGCATTTTCTCAGTTGAAGTTCCTGTCACTTTCAGGTGACTCTAGCCCACGTCAAGCTGACAGGAGACTATCCAGCACATCCCCACTGCAGCATCACCCCAATACTTCCTCCTCTCAGAATAGTCCTTGCTGAACGAATCTCTCTTGCTGCCTTTCTCTGACAGCGGGTGAGGGTCACAGGATGCTCTGTGCCGATGGATTTTTCTGAGAGTCGGGAATATCCTCCAACCTTCCGAATGTCAGGTTTCATTAACTCAGTGCCTTTCCCTGGCCAGGCGCTGAGCTATATGAGAGTCTGCACTCAGGATTCTCTCCTGGTGCTGGGACTCTCCAAGGACGTGGGAAGAGGACAAGACCCTGGGATGGTAAGCATGTAGCTGAACCTTGGAGCCTCTTCTGCCTAACCTAGACCTGTAGACTCTGCTCAGGGTTGGCCGCTGGAGTAGCAGGTCCTGATCACAGAAGTATTGTATCGGGTCAGTCCCTCTGTGTGCCCAGAGTCTTGGTGGAGGCGTGCTCAGGAACATCATACCTTCCATACGTCTGTCCTCTCGACCCCCACTTTCCTGTGTCCCCTGATTTCTCCTGAATCACTCTCCTGCTGATTTCGGGCTGAATTCAGTCTGTGGAGTCCATGAGGAGTTCATGAAGAGTGACATCCTTGTGCCTGGCTGCTTACATGGTCCCTGCTAGTCAAGAGGGGAGATCCACTGAAGACAAAGGCTTGAGGGAGATGGAGGGGAAGCCCAGGGATGCTGCGTGAGACCACCTGCTCCTTGCTTATCTGTAGGGTAGCTTTTGCCACCTCTAAATCTGTCTGGAGCCTTGGGTATTTTTAAACTCATTGCCAGCTGTGAGCCAGGACACCAGAGGATGGTCCTCTGCTCCTTGGCAGTGTATATAAGACTTCCAAATGCTCTACCCACCATGTCTGCAGGATGCTGCTGCCCAGGCTTGTCCCAAGCCTGGACAGTTCACATCAGTGAACAGATTGGAGTATTTTCAGAGCTGAACACGTGAAGCTCAGATCTTTGGCTGCCTGCTGATACCAGGTCTACCCCACATGATCTGCATGGAGCCCATCTTCCTCCTCAGGCCCTTTGCTCTGTGAGGAGCTGTGGCCACCAGGGAACAACTTTCCTTATTTTTTATTATTATCATTTCTGTAGATGGACTGGGCACTTCATAAATGTTAACAATGACAAACTGCCAGCCCAGCGACAGAGCGATCACATAATGACAGTCATTACCTTGTGGTGGTGGTGGTTGAACATCAGGAGCTGCCGTGCAGAGTGACGGGCAGAAAGGCCACCTGAGCACCAGCCTCTGTGAGGAGGCCGGCTGGGGACAGCACTGCCATATGAGGAGGGAGGCCATGATGGACAGACAGACCCAGGCTCAGGTGGTGGAATGGCTACCTAGGGTCCCTGTGTGAGACCCTGAGGTCACATCACATGTCACATGTCTGCACCCATGGTTTTGACACAGGAAATCTGAGCTGGAGTTAAGGGCTGGGCTGTGTTGTCTCTTAGAGTCATACTGGAGAATCCACCTAAGCTGTTCTGTTCTCTGGTGGCTGCTGATATCCTTGGCATTTGCCCATGGCTAATGACCTCTGCTTAAATGAATAATTCCCATGTGGACCCTAGTTCCAAATAAGGTCACATTGCAGGATCTGGGTGGACATAAATGGGGAGGGGAATGCCATCATGGAATCAGGTTTGTGTGGCAGGGGGTGGGGGGGTAGCTGCCCTGCCAACTGCCACAGTAGAAGCAGATTTAGCCCTGACACTAGGAGTCTCAATCTCCTCCACCCCTAGGAGACCATCCTGCTTCCTGGACGGTCACTTCCCACTTAGGCATCTCGGCGGCCAGATGAGCCAAACAGCTCACCGTGCTTCCAGCACAGCACTGAAAACTTGGCCGAAGAGGGGCCCAGCCTGCACTTGGCCTCCTTGCTCGGCTGCGGAAGCTCCCCTGAAGTGTGTAAGAAGGGCAAGTGCTTGCTCACACCCTGGCTGGTTCTGAGAAGCTGGCAGCAGGCCAACCCTGGAATCCTGAGTGGCTGGAGCAAGCACTTAGGTCAGAAAGCGTGTCTAGCAGGGAGAAGGTTCTAGAACACCTCCCATAATGGGAACTGGCCTGGAGCACTGCTTATCTACACCGGATCATGCCAGGCTCCACCTATATCACACTTAACTCATCTCTCTGCCTACACTGGCCCGTGCGTCTCTGTCTACACTGACCTGTGCATCTCTGCCTACACTGGCCCATGCATCTCTGCCTACATTGGCCCATGCATCTCTGTCTACACTGGCTCATGCATCTCTGCCTACACTGGCTCATGCATGTGTACCCAGGAACATATCTGTGACTGGCACATGGTCATATACCTATGGCTGTGCCTGTATCTGTGTGCATTGGATGCTGCCTGTATATATTTACATAGACGTCTGTCTACACACACACCTGGCTGTCCTCATGTGCAACTATCTATATCTATACGTGTGTTTTCAACTTGTTCAGTTATTTCAGATGGGGAAACTGAGGCACAGATTAGCTTAACACAGACCAAGTCAACCCACATGATTTGGGGACAGATCTGGGCAACTTGTCTCTAAGTTTGTGATGGTTATGCAGAAGACCTGGTGTCCCCCAAGTGCTGGCCACACACAATAGGCATCCAGTAGGCAGACAGAAACACAGAGAGAAGGCTGTTGATGGGAGTGTAAGTTGTTACAACCTTTAAGAGAGCAAGCTCATACTCAGTTAAATAAAAACTACTCATATCCTATAGCCTCGAACACACTCTTAGAGAAACACCAAGATGCCTGCTTATATCACACACGCACCTCATATCAGTATTGGTACCTCAAGGAGTACGTGCCACATCAACCTAGGAAGGGCATAGGGATCAGGGAAAGAGAGGGGTCATCTCACAATTGAAGTGGAAATTTATAGTTCTTTTGGAAAGTTACTTATGCCAAATGATGCTTTGCTGGAGCACACTGGTGAAAGGATGTTTAGATATAGCAGACACGTGAAAGGAACCATGATGAAGGAGTAAACGTATGACCCCACAGATAGTGGGAGACAAGCATTGAGCTTTGGTTTGGTTTGCTCCACCTCATTATTCTTCTCTGATGACACGCATGTAGTGGTTCACCTTACATAGTGTTGTTGAGCTAAACTTGTGATAATGCTGCCATTGAGAGAGACCATCAAGAATGGCCCATGAGATTCCTGTAGCAGCTTGTTGCTTCTGTGGCCTCTCCTCAGGCCAGTTGGCAAGCCTGGTGGTTTCTTCAGGATTGAACTAGAGCTGCCTGGTGTCTGCCAGCTAAGAGGACTGGATTGTAGCTGCCAGTTCGTGTGTGCTGTCTGCCTGACTAGAAGACTGGTCTGCAGTTGCTGAGTCATATTTGGTGTTTGCTATGGGACTGAACTGCTGCTCAAGAAGATGGGGCTAAGCCGGGCGGTGGTGGTGCACACCTTTAATCCCAGCACTTGGTAGGCAGAGGCAGGTGAATTTCTGAGTTCAAGGCCAGCCTGGTCTACAAAGTGAGTTCCAGGACA
>NC_034595.1:104576366-104599496 GCF_900095145.1 Mus pahari | reverse complement strand
TGTATATGTGTGTGTGGTATGTATGCTGTATCTGTGTGTGTGTATGTATGTGTGTGCATGTGTATGTGTGTGTGTGGTGTGTCTCTGTGTGTGTGTGTGGTGTGTCTCTGTGTGTGTCATGTGTGTATATATGTGTGTGGTGTGTATGCTGTATCTGTGTGTGTATGTCTGTGTGTATAGTGTGTATGTGTGTATGTATATATGTATGTGTGTGTATGTGTGTGTGGTGTGTCGCTGCATGTGCCATGTGTGTATATGTGTGTGTGGTGTGTATGCTGTATCTGTGTGTGTGTGTGTGTGTAGTGTATGTGTTTGCTGTATGTGTGTGTGGTGTGTGTGTTTGTGTATGTGTGTGTCTGGATGTGTGTATGTGTATGTATATGTGTGTGTGGTGTGTGCCTGTGTGGTGTGTGTATGTGCTGGGGGGGGGGGTCATGTGACCTCCATCCTGTAAGTAGCAGTAATTCTAAGGACCCGTTCTCATTCATGCTGTGGCCTAAGAGATCCACGTCCTTGCAGGGCCTGGGACTGTGACGCCTTTGGAAGCAGGTTGTTAGAGAGGGGGAGTTTCAGGGAGGTTGGTGTATTCTTGACAAAGGAGGGTCCTGTACATCACAGAGAGAAGACACAGAGGTGAGGCACAGAGACGAACAGTGAGAGCTTTAGTGACCCAGGTGTAGGGTAAGGGACACCAAGATGGCTGGGGTGAGGGGGGGGGGAGCACTAGACAGACAGGAACAGTCAGAGGCATGGCCTGCCAAACCCAGGGTCTCTGACTACTGACTCCCACAACAGGCATGCTGTTCTGTTGTTTTGCAACCCTCTTCTTTTGGCTTTCTTGCTACGATATCAAAGCTAACAAAGAGAATTCGACATTCACAGCACTAGTAAGATCTGCTTCCCATGTTCTATGTCCAGTTGGATAAATGTTGGATTCCTTCTGCAGGGTCTGGTCGGGGCTTTTCATCCGAAAATGAGACCAGTGAGTCTCAGAGAGCTCTCATGGTTGGCCTCAGGCCACATTGAGATACTTAGCTCTTCCTCCCATCCCCGACATAATGGGGGCCTCACAGCTGGTGAGCATCCTTGTCCGAGGGTACCAATAGGGCAGAACTCGCCATGCACAACTGTGTTTAAAACAGAATTCTTCATGGTGGTGAAGAAGCATTTCCTAAGCCTCAATTTCTTTAACATTGCATGATGTTTCTGTTCACCCCAAGGTTTGCCAAAGGGGATGGGGCAGCGATCCCCCCTCCCCTGCAGTGTTTAAAGGGTACTGGTGCATGAAATGAAGGCCGCTACATCCCAGGAAGCCTGTAATTATCATTAAAATGCATTGTGCCTGTGATTAGACAAGCCCCTTGCTCTGATGGGGTCGCTGTGAGGGAGGATGGAGTTGGTGTGGTTAAGTGGGCAGGGAGCTTCCTGCCTGGGGGATCTAGGAGGCACAGCTTAGGACATCTGTGTTGCTAGAACAGGGAGAAGCTAAGTCTGGGGGAGTCCAGCATCTGTTCTCAAGTCAGAGTGTCCTGGGCACTGAAGGGACAGTTTGCTGTTCAGGATGCAGGACTCTCAGACCCAAGGTTGATCTGTGGGGTGAGCTGAGGGGTGAGAGGGCCCGAGGGGTTGGCTCGGCTTGCTGTGCAACCCTGCCTGTTGCTCAGGCTGGGTGACAGCAACAGATGAGAAAGGTGGTGGACACTCTCCAAAGAGTGTCTCATCCAGATGTCTGCATCTGTAGCTGGCACTGAACCTTCCCTTTGTCAGAAAGAGTAGGAAGTTACTCAGCTGACCACATCCTCTTACCTGTCCACGACACACCCATCTTCCCCCCTGAAGCAGCCCAGGAGGACCCCAGACCACTTTCCCTAAGACCCAGACGCTGAGCATTGACCACAGAGCTTATCACCAGTGCTGGGGACCAGCGTGACATCATTGTCCTCCAGTGGATGGTGAACACAGGTTCTCCAGCTCATTCATATTCAGACATTTGAATACCCTGTCCCCAGTTGATGGCACTACTTGGGAGGTTTATGAAGGTAGCCTTGTTGGAGGAAGTATGTCACCAGAGGCAGGGTTTTTGAATTTAAAGGCTTGTTTAAAGTTTCTAGTTTGCTCTTTCTTCTTCTTCGTGCTTCTGGTTCAGGATGTGAGTTCTCAGGTGTTGCCCCAGCACCACGTCTACTACCTTCTGCCTCTACTCCACCATCACGGGCGCTAACCCTCTGGACCCTTAAGTGCAAGTAAACTCTTTTATAAGTTGCCCTGTTGTGGTGATCATCACAGCAGCAGAAAAGCACCGAATGCAGCCACCAAACCAGAACTGTGTGTTCTAGATGCCTGCGCATTGGTCCACAGCTGAAAGCCCTCACTCCCTCCTGCCAGGCTGTCCCACGCTCGACACCAAGAGGGTTTGGGATTCTGAATGAAAACATCCATAAGTGATGGTCGAAGACAGAATGACATTGCAGAAATGCTCAAAGCTGCAAACGTCACGAGTCCAGTCCCCTCCTGCCACAAGTCACTGGAAATACCATGGTCAGAGTGACTTATCAACCTTAGGTTACCTGGGTGAGCCACTGAGGTTGGTAGGCCTGGGCCCTCCCTGGCTTGGTCCACAGCTGTAGGGCTACACTGAGCACTGTAGACATGGGCCACACCCTTCTTCCTGCCCAGCCTTGAGTTAGTTACTTCTTCCTTTAGTGTGAAAAGAAGCATCTTAGAGCTTAGCCCGGGTTAACCATGCTTACTTTATAGGGTGGAGTACAGCATCAATCCAGAGTAGGTTTCCTTGCTTGTTTCCTGTGTGATTTCGTTCTGTGCGATTTCCTCGCTGGATAGCAAGGTTCACAACACAGCATGTTAGACATTAAACCCTAAACGCAGATTTCCACTGGGCTCCACATCAGCTCACTTGGTGTCAGAATGTTCCAGAATGAGTTCTGCAGCTCCAGCTCTTACTCACTTCTTGTTTTTTTATACCTTAGACATCACCTCAAAGCTGATCCCAGCCATGCTGGGGAATGAGACCCTAACTCTTGACATGGAGACAGCCTACACAGCCCAGAAGGCTCTAATCCTAATGGCTACTGTCTCTATAAGAAACAAGAGGGGAGAGGATCCAGCGAGACTCCAGGATAAAGGCTTTGTGGAGATGGAGGTGAAAGCTGAACTTACCCAGAGTCCAGACAAGTTAGGAGAGAGCCATGGAGAGCTGGAAGAGGCAGGAGGAAGCCCCTGAGGGTGGGAAGGGCACAGGTCTGGGTACCTTGAGCTCAGGTTCCAACTTCCAAACCACAGGGTCATGGAACTCTGTCATTCCTGATGGGACTTTTGTTACAGACTGCTCTGGAAGACAACGGGGTCTTCTGACAGCCCTGGACTCCGCTCTGTCTGAGTATGATGACAGAATGGAGGTCCCCAGGCATGGAGGTGATGTCTGGGTGGGTAGCTCCAGGAAGAATGAGGAGAAGGTGAGGAGAAAGTAGGGCTACTCTCCACAAGCCACTTTTGACATCACAGGACTGCACAGGACGGAAGGCCTCCTACCTGACAGTAAACTGACTGAGTTCCTCTCTTCATGTTTCCATTCTGTAATGACCTCCTTCGTCTTGTCTCAGAACTAGTAACAGTTTAGGAAGAGACCGAATTGCAGGGCCACAGCGTGTGTAGATGCAGCCTGTGCAGATGCAGCCTGTGCAGATGCAGCCTGTGCACACTTCCTGTCACAGAGAGCAGTTACTGTTCTTATGAGAGCTAGTCTGGGCCCGTGGGACTCGAATTTGGTTCGAGGTGGCTCAGATGCCCTGGTAATAATGCCAAGGCTTGTCATCTCTTTCCCGATTTCGAGAAAACACGAGAGTCTGGACTCTGCTCAACGGAGCTAGCAATTGGGCTAATCCAGGCTCAGCCTGCCCTTTGAGTCAGTATTGATTTTGCCCAGGCTTCTGGTCCAGGGCCGTGCTGGGTGACATCCTCAGGCTGTTTGCTGGAAGCTCTTGGAAGCCATTTAAGCCCTCGTTCTGTGGGCTTAACCCGGACTCTCTGCAAAACCATTCTCCTCTCGAAGAGCCAGGCAGGTGGAGGCCACGGAGGGGTGTTGCTCTTTGGGCATTTATTTTCAAGGGTGATATCACAGAGCTTAATCAGCCCAAGGGTCATAGTGGGGTGAGGAGGAGTTAATACAGCTAAGCTCTGATGCAGCCTCTGTCTGTGAAGGGTTCTCAGCAAGGTGTCCCTACCAGCTCCTCAGGGGGCTGACTCAGGGGGACCAGGCAGTCTGGCTCCACAACTGGCAGAACTCTCTGTTATAGGTGGGTAGGAGATGCCAGTGGGGGAGGGGATCTGGATGCCATACCCTGCTCTCCCTTGCCTAGGTCAGAACTACACCCTGGATCTGTGGCCCCTCCAATCACTGTGCATCAATTTCTTCTTAAGCACATAGGAATGGGTGGGGAAAAACAGGTTGTCTGAGCTTGGCTTCCCTATGACTCTGGGCCTACCCTATTTTTCCAGCCTGGGTTCTACACTGTATACCTGGAATGAATCTAAACATGCTTGCCACCGAATGGATGTCAAATAAACAAATAGCTCTGATGTGAACTGACCAGATACCATGGAGGGGTGGGGTTGTAAGGACTGACATTAACCTGTAAGCCCCACTTGCTCACAGACAGATAGTGTTCCGGAATGCAGGTGTGTGTGTGTGTGTGTGTGTGTGTGTGTGTGTGTGTGTGTGTGTGTGTTTATCTGTTCATATAAGATAACAAGCCTCATGTTTTCACTTCAGTAAACAAGGTTGATTGCTCCAACTGCACAGATGTGCTTGATCACACAGAGGTGGATACCTGTAGGCAGGAAGTACATCAGAATGCACGCTTGCCACTGAATGGATGTCAGCAGGAAGCACCACCATAGCCTTGTGGGTTTTGCCTTTATGAGCCCCTGACTAACTTAATTCAGTGCTATTCTCTGCGTATCCTGGGTATGGAACTGGCCAGTGTCCATCTTCCTAGCTAGTATTTAATAAAGCTTGCTCTAATTGGATTATGGTAGATTTAGTCTCTTTCTTGCAATTTTCAGGTTTAACGGGATGGGGTTGGAGATGGTCCCTGTGGAGAATCAACCCTGAGCATGCGCAGTGGGCATTCTGGTCCCTCTGGATCTAGGTCAAATAACAGGAACAGTGTCCTTAGAAGATGACACCCAAGCTTTCTTTCTCCACATGGGCAGGGAGCAGGAATCTGTTGTCTGATGTTCAGGAGCAACAGCTCCCTCACAACCCTATCAATTCCTGCGGCACCTTAACTGTGTGGGCTTCCAGCTTCCTTCAGCTACTTTGTTGCAGGAACTCTGTAGACTAAGAACCAAGGAGAGATGCCCAGGCAGCCCATGTGAACAGGTCTTAGCTTATGAAGAGCACACAGGCCCCTGTGGTGTGTGCGGAGAGGGGCTTCACCCAAGCCCTGTGAGGGCTGGGAGCTGCACTTCATAGCTGCGTCCCTCTTTGTTAGTGGTTGGGCTGGGTGTGAGCTGGCTTTGTCTTTGTGACCATGTACTTGAGCTAACTTAAGGGCGGGAAAATTCATCTTGGCTTTGGCTATTGGGCCTGTGGTGAGGCAGGGTCATGTTGCAGGGAACTTGTGGAATACAACTGCTTGTTATGTGGCATCCAGGAAGTAGAGAGGGAGGAAGGGAGAGAGTGACCACTCCCTCTTCAAGGCTACACCCATTGACCTAACTTCCTCCCCTCCCCAGGCCCCACCTCCTAAGGTTCCTCCTTCTTCCAGTCAGGGAGCAGTCCTTTAGCTCATGAACTTTGGGGGACATTCAATACCCAAACTCTTGCTGGGCATGGTGGTGGCGTATATCTTTAGTCCCAGGAAGACAGATACTTTGAGTTCACGGCTAGATCTCTATGAGTTTGAGGCTAGTTTGGTCTGCAGGTCTGCATTCTGAGTTCCAGTCAGGGCTATGTAGAGAGTTCCTGTCTCAAAAAAAAAAAAAATCAAACAAGCAAAATGACACAAACTCTCATAGTGTCCTTTCCCTTGCCCCCTCCCCCAATCCATATTTGAAGTCCTGATGGCCAGTGCCTGGCCTCTGTAGGTGACTCCTTAGGGCTTAGTTAAGGGCTCACCAAAGCAAACCCTAATCCCACACAAGTGATGTCCCAATGGGAAGTAGGACAGAGTCTGGGTGATGTGAGAGCCAGGGCTCAGGACAGTGTTTCTACAGAGAGACCAGAGATCTGAGGATATAGCATGGATCAGGAGCTGGGAGTGGCCACAGCTGGTTCTTCTGCTGTTTCTCGGAAGACTCAAGCCTGCACACCTTGCCTCTGGGTTCTGGCCAGCAGATTGTGAGAAGAGGGCTTCCTTGGTCATGCCCTCAGCTGTGCTATCTGATTATGGTAGCCTAGGAAACCCACACAGGCAGCTTGGTGCTTCTTTTCTGCAGCAGGTCTGGAACTTGCAGTCCCCTAGCACCGTCTCAGATGGCAACCCACAGGGTTAGGGGCTTGGGCTTGGCTCTGTTTGAGACAATGGCACTGTGTGGTAGGATTGCGTAGGAAGCTGCTCTTGGTCAGGCAGGAATCACTCTGGGCAGCAGGTGTCCCTGTCCCTACCTAAGTGGGCTGCTGTGCCATCTATAGTGTGCTCTGAGCTGAGGGCTGTCTACATTGCCTTTCTCCACACACAAGAGCCATCTGCCAGACAACAGGCATGCCTTCCTTTCTTCTCTTCCAGTGCGTAGTAGCATCTTGTCAGGAAGCTATCAGGTCTGGACAGACATTACAGATCCCTCCCCCCATGGGGCTTTCCTTAGACCAGGGAGGCCTCTGGCTGCAGAGTTCAAGTTCACAGGGGAGATTTGAGCTATCTGGGAATGTCTGAGCTCATAGATGAGACTTGTGTGGAACCTCGAGGTTTGCCTTCGCAGGTGAGGCTTAGGTTCTGAGCAAGGTTTCAGGGAGCCACTGGCTACTGGTTGCTGACCACACAGGCAGATTCAGTGAGAACTGGTGGGTCAGGCTCCGTCTCTCCACAGGTGGTACTGGGTGGACTGCCCTCAACTGCATGGCTCTTTAGAAGCTCCAAGACATCACAGCAAAGTAAACGGCCCTCCTCACTGAGGACCATATGACTTGGCAGTGCCCGGCGATGAAAGCCACTCTGGGAGAACACCATATTTGGTGTGGCTTTCCAAAACGCCTCGCTGGCTTTACCTCATGAATGAAGAATTTAAGAAGACTAAAACTTGGATCCAAGTGGCCATTACAGGTGTCTGGGAGGAGGGCCTATTACCCTATCAAGGCAGGAGAGATGCTAAATGAATCCAGTAGGTCCTAGGGACAGGAGGGAGCGACTAGCAGGTGGTGAGATCTGTAGCTGGAGAAAGGCAGAACCCAGGAAACAAGGATGACCCTATTTTCTTTAGAAATTTTTGATTGTTAAATTCTTTCTTCCATCTGGGATCTGCTAAAATGGATGTGACCTTCACATGACCTCCCAAAGAGCTAGGGGGTTTCTGCGTCTCCCCAGCTTTGTGTTGTCAGGAAGGGGGAAGGGCTCAGCAAAGATATTTTCCTGTTTCACTAAGTATCATTCGGTGGGCATTGTGGGAATTCAGATGCTGAGAGTCACTCCCTAGAGGAAACTAGTTAGTGCACTGGAACCCAGGTTTAAGCCCTTGGGAGGGTGATAGATACAATGTATTACAGCAGAGCAGCTGCCTGGCTTGACCAACAGGATACCCTAACTGGGTGTGTAGAGTAGGAATGGAATAGGGGGCAGTCTTTGTTGTCAGAACACGTTGAGCAAGTAGTGCATGTATTTTGGGGGAGGAGGATGGCTTTGCTTATAGCTCTTAGAGATTCACCCTGGAAAGGTTTCTGAGCTGCTGGGCTCCCGTGTCCATCCTCTGTGGGTTTCTGCAGGTCTCGATAAGCGCTCCTTTTCTTCCCCCCACCTGCTGAGGGCCTCTACTCATATCTGTTTCTACACTGTAATCAAATATGAACTTCAAGCAACTTTTTTTTTTTAAAAAAAACCATGGTAGTTCACCAGTCTTGCCAACGAGCCAGTTTATAGAGGAGCAAATGTTGTACACACATCAGGGCTTTCTTGTAGCTCCTGAAATGGCTAGTCTCCGGGCCAGTGAAGTGAAGAGCAGGTGTGTGGAGGTCAGCATGTGATAAAGGGGGTGATTGGAAAGCTGTCTGGGAGAACCAGCAGAGGGAGGGGGATTTCACGGTTCTGAGAAGGCTCTCATTTCCTACGAAGCCAGCTGAGACAGGGAGAGAAGAGGTGCCCAAAAGGTTCAAGATGTAGAAATAATTAAAGGCTAATTCTGGGGTTTTGTGCTTCTAGTGTGTTTATGGAAATCAGACAGGGCAGTTCCGTGCCTCTTGAGATCTCTGGGACATAAGGAATTGGGTGGCAGGTGCTGGTGCCCTGTGTTACTCATTCAATTAAGGAGCTGAATGGCAGGTCCACACGTGCTCTAGGTTGGGGTTGTGGGTTAGGACCAAGTTGTGGGATGAGGGTACGGTACGTCTTGGATGTAAAGTCAAGAGACGGAAGTAGACAGACTTTTCAACCACAGCACTATCAATATTTGGGAGTGGGTCATTCCCTGTGCTGTGAGCTGCCCACTGTATGCATGGTGTTTAACAAAATCTCCAGCCTCTACGCATTAGATGCTTATAGCATTCCCTTCACAACAACAACACAGTCTGTAAACTCTGCACCTTGTTACCTGGGGAACAAAAGGCTCCTGAACTGAGAACCACTGGTATATGAGAGAAAGTGAGGGGGTTTCCCAGGCTGCCGGCCAGATGAAACAGGTGCTGGAAGGAATGTTTACCTCTCTCATAAACAGTGTCCCCAGCTGCTGCAGCAGTACCCAGCCCATGGTGGGTATGCAGCTGACATTGCTGACTGAGAGAGTAGGTGTTCCTCCCATAAATGGAAAGAATGTGGAAATCAACGGGAAAGGAACCAGTGGAGTGCCGTTACTATAGCTTAGATAGATTATCAGACATGCCGATGACAGTACCAAGTGACCTACAGGATGTGCGAGCCTCAGTTCCTGGAAGGGACTGGAGTAAGTCTGGGGACCCCGAGGAGGTCTGTGGAAGTTAGAAGCATGGGACTGCTTCAGGTATCCTGGGACAAGTATGTATTTGAACAGAGAGGCTAAAGAGATGCTCTAGGGAGACTGGGTCACATGCTAGCCAGGGATGCAGAGAAGAAGGGGAGGAAAGGAGATGTCACCAACGGAAAGAACAGTGTGACCAGTGAAGTGGTCTTTGGATCTGGTGATACTTACAGAATCAGAGAGATAAAACCTGGTTTACTGGCTGGTTTTGTGTGTCAACTTGACACAAGCTGAAGTTATTACAGAGAAAGGAGCTTCAGTTGAGTTCCAGCTGTAAGGCATTTTTTCAATTAGTGATCAAGGCTGGAGGGCCCTTTGTGGGTGGTGCCATCCCTGGGATTGTAGTTCTGGGTTCTATAAGAAAGCAAGCTGAGCAAGCCAGGGGAAGCAAGCCAGTAAGGAACATCCCTCCATGCCCTCTGTATCAGCTTCTGCTTCCTGACCTACTTCAGTTCCAGTCCTGACTTCCTTTGATGATGAACAGCAATGTGGAAGTGTAAGCTGAATAAACCCTTTCCTCCCCAACTTGACTGTTGGTCATGATGTTTTGTGCAGGAATAGAAGCCCTGATTAAGCCACTTGGTTTAGCAATGAAGGCCACTGGGGAGGTGTGAGGCTCCGGGAGGCTGCTGAACAGCGGGTAGCAAAAGCAGGGAGGTAATTATGCAAAGTTGACTCTTATTAATATGGGGAGAGGGGTTTTATTCAAGACCGCCACCAAGGGGGAGAGAAATTGAACTCAACCTGGATGAGTGGGGATTTATGACACGAGTAAGAAGGAGGTCAGCAGATGGAAGATACCAAGAGGCTTGGGGGATGGGCGGGGAGGGAAGGGTGCTGATGCTCTCACTGAGGGAAAGGCTGGGGGAGAGGACTGGTGTTCCCATGGAGGGAAAGTCATTGATCGACTGTCAGTGTGGGAAGGAGAACTTTGATACGTTATCAGTGGTGAAGTGGTGAGAGGTTCCTGCTCAACTGGCCTTGCTCCAGTCAGGCCAAGGTCAGTGCTCAGAAGAATCTGACGAAGGTTTGGTAAGGCTAAGGGCAGATTTTACAAAATGGAGGTGCTGGGGGTGCGCAGGTAATCGATGGGATGACTGCACTGGGCTGATTCTGGGTGGGCAGGACATCAAAAGCAGATGTCCACGGGTCAGGTTTTGGAGGGTTGTGTTGCCTGTTCTAGAGGCTGCCAGTTCTCAACCACATGCAAGGGAAGCTGCAGATGAGCCTTTCTCTCTGGTAATCGTCTAATCAACATGGCTTTGAGAACACACTGAGCTAATTCCACACTGTTGAGCTGTGGATTCTCTGAGCCTCTGGACAGGCTGCCATGGCTTTGTGATCACTGAGCCAGGGGCTGGACACAAACTGGAAGACAGGGCCAGTCCCTTGTTGAAACAATCCCGGTGTACCTTCTTCCCACTTCCAGCAAGGCAGCTTCTTTAGAGTGACCAATGGTCCCAGCCTAAAGAAGAACTTCCAGTCTCTCTCAGGTGAAAAAGGAAAAGCCTTGGGTAACCTTGCTTCCGGTCAGTCTGAAACCTGCAGAATCTAGAGACCACATGACTGTAGAAGCCAAAGGTTGAGTTGTCCCCTTGGCAGAGCCTAAAGTGAAGATGTGTGCCCGGGAGGGAGGCTGCGTCGGGTAAGTGTGACCCTCAGAGAAGGTATCTGATGTGAACAACATCACAGCACATTTCCTCCTCCTGCTGCTGATGCTATTTTTGTTTTTGTTGTTTATGTACATTTATCACCTGATTCCAGCGCACAAGGTAGGTGATTTGTCAGCACGGTTTCCCGCTCTCTGTGCCAGGAGCCTCGGTTCCTAGCCTTTGCTTCCTGGGATTCGGAGGTCACGGTCAAGAGCAGAAATGATCAGAGAGAGGAGGCATGTAGGGAAGCTAGTCTGATGGTGGAGCTCAGTTAGGCCCTATTCGTTAAACGTAAGGCTCATTCCCCTGTCCTTTTCAGGCCACTAAACATTATCAAATAATGCTTGGGTGAGACATTTTTACCTGACTGAGCAGTCCCACCACAGAGAGGATGATGACAATGGTGGGTATGAGAAAAAATACATATGCTATTCTCAGTATCTATCCCCCCATCCACCCACCCATGTATCCACTCCTATCCTTCCCTCCACCCATCCATCTATATCCATTCATTCATCCATCCACCCCATATATTCAACCATCCATTCAACAATCCATCCATCCATCTACCCATGACTCCATCTATCCATCCATCATCCATTCATTCACCCAACCACCCATCCATCCAACATCCATCTATCCATCACTCCATCTACCCATCTATCCATCCATCCATCCACCCATCCACATCCATCATCCATTCATTCACCCAACCACCCATCCATCCAACATCCATCTATCCATCACTCCATCTACCCATCTATCCATCCATCCATCCACCCATCCATCCATCCAACATCCATCAACCCAGCACTCCATCCATCATCCACCCACTCATCCATCATCTATCCATCCATCTATCCATCTACCAACCCACTCTTCCATCATCCATCCATCATCCATTCATCCATCCATCCATCCACCCATCCATCCATCTCCCCATCACTCCATTACTTCATCCATCCATCTATCCATCCATCATCCATCCACCCATCATCTACCCATCCATCGATTGATCGATTGATCCATCCATCCATCCATCCATCCATCCATCCATCCATCCATGTCATTAACCTACATATTGTCTGTATATCAGCTTGGCAGTATGTTGAGCCTATTTTGCAGTTTAGGCAGACACAGATTCACTAAGCCATTTTCCTTCTCAGAATACACTCACTTTCCACTCAAAACATCCAGCAAAATTCAAAGAGAAACTGGAGTATAGACAGCATGCACTGTTGATACTGAGAGGGAAGTCACTGTACCTGGGAGAGCCAGGAAGTACTGCTTGAGGAAGGTTTAACCTTGAAGAGAGTATAGTATTCAGGCAGGCTGACATAGAAAAAAAGACACCACAGTGTAAGTCCAGAGTGTCCAGAGGTCACGGGGAAGGGAGGGGCTCAGTACTTGCTGCCTGGCTACACCTGAGGCTTAGTGGACATTCAGGACAGTGAGCTGGAAATGCGGCATCTGTCAGATCTTACAGGGAATCTCTTTGTGTCACTGTGTTGGAATTAATCCTGAAGACTGGGAGACCCAGGGAAGGGGTGTCATGATCAGTCTATGCTAGGAAAGGTCACTCCCTAGGTCTGCAGCCTCCCTGTTATCAGAACTTGACTGGAAGTGAGAAGCCAGGTGTGGGCTGTCATGTAGACGGGAGGTACAAGCACCGGGGCTCATTGTTAACACTGCCCCTGCCGTCTTCAGCATCACCAGTCTCAGCATGCTATTATGGTGATGTCTGACCCTGCATGCAGGGGGCACGTCCTAGGCTAGGGTTCCCTTTGGGTACTTCTCAATGACAAGATATGATCTTTAACATGTGTAGGCTATGGACAAGATAATAGAGGTACAAAGAGATTAAATAATCTCCCTCAAGTCACTGAACTTGGAAGGCACATCCATTTCAACTGATATTGGAGTTTCATTATCTTTGCTGAGTTGGGTGGGCTCCAGGGGGCTGGCAGAGGAGACAAGAGGAGGACACACCCGAGAACTCAGCTCCTGAGTTGGACATTTGCTCCTAAGGCTCAGGATTTCATTTGTCTTGACTGAAAATGGTCTGGGTCTTAATGGGAGACAGAGGGACAGGGACTGGCCCTTCCTAGTCCTGTTAGTGGGCACCTGGGAATACATTGGCCTGTCAACCACCTGTCTGCCAGTTATCCACTGTTTCAGCCCTCTAAGCCAACAGGGTGCTGCTCAGCACCTTACTCTCAGGAAACATGCCTTTCTTCAGAGAGAATGGCTTTCAGGGGTTTGTCATTACTAGGCATGGACTCTGGGACTCAGGTTGGCAAAACAGCATGAACCACACACATAGACACAGTAGAGAGAGGCAGCACCACCCAGGAAAACTCATTTCAGGTTTACAGAGTTGTGTCTGGCTTTCCCATCCACCCAACAAACTCGTTCCCAGCAATTTGCCCAAGAGGATGATAAATCACCCGGAAACACAACATGATCTTTCTAGCACTTTCTCTCGGAGCTGTCTCTAATGGAGCAACAGGCATATAAGAGTCTGATCACCAATTGAAGGTAGATGGGGCAGCCAAGCCCACAAAGGGGGTTCCAAGACAACAAAGGTTCAAACAAGGCTCACACCGCTGGAATGAAGTACAAAAGTGGTTTCCTGCAGTGCCACACACATGAAGTTCTAGAAAAGGGATCTGTGGTGGCAGGGAACAGAGCAGTGTTTCCTGGTTTCCTGGAAGGGGCTATTTCTAGGGTGCCGAAATGCTGTGTTGCAATGGGAGTGGAGTTGACATGGTGCATGATGGGAGCGGAGCCGACTAGACCTGATGAGAATCACTGCAGTCTCAAGATAGTGACTGCTATGGTCACATCATAGTGAGCAGGAGGGCTGGATATGAGCCTAGTTCTCAGGTATGCTTAGATTCTTGATTTCATCCTGCTCCTGGATGTGGGTGTGAAGAACTGTGTGGACTGGCAGAATCTTGGGAGCCCTTGGCAGGACCTCTGGGGACCAGCCCAGGAGTCCATCTGCTTGCATGAGCAACACATGTCTTCTCTTTGAATGACAAATAGTCACTTAGAGAGACTGTGCCCTTGTGGAAACCATTCCCCCTCTGGAGAATTCTGGACCTCTGTGTGCCTAGCATTTCTCGGATCCACCAATCACTGCCTGCTCGCCCCAGCAAGTGGGCATCTTTCTGGGGGAGCAGGCAGGAGGGAGAATGCCTGCCCCCAACACCTGGAAAAACAAAGGAGCATGCCCAGAACATTCTGCCAGACCAGCTGCTGCACTGGCAAAGGACACTGTCGGCCCAGATGCCAGCATATCCCCAAACACCTGAATTCACTCAGGAGCCAAACACATTTGCCTACAAACAGAAATAAATCAGGTTTCTGGTAAAAAGAGAGAAAATGAGCAAATTCAAAGAGAAAACAAATGTTCTCATTACCGGGGGAACCACGGGATGAGGCTGTGAGGCTGGACAGCTTAAGAAGCTGAGGATCTCTGAAGATCAGCAGGCTAAAGGGGGTGTACATAGGAGGCACACAGATCCCTGCACAGGATGTTCCCAGGCGCCTGACCAGGCTGGGGGATCTGGACACTAACTGTTCCTGGGTGCTGACAGACGCTTCATTAGCTGTTATGATGTACTTGGGGGGGGGAAGCCCATCCCATTTTACAAATGACCCAGGTCTCCCCCATGTCTGCATGTCTGTGTTCTGGCTGCAGTGTGGATCCTGCAGCTTTTGTGTGATGTGATGTTTTTGTGTGCAGAGTCCTGTGGTGAGTGCCGCTCACTTGGTTTCCCTCCTGGGAGATCTGCTTCATGAGAGGGTCAGAGAGGTGAGCAGGCATGTTAATGGGGCGTCATTTAAAATAAACCACGGGAGACACCAAAACAGAGGAGACAGCAACCCCAGCTTTGTCTTGGTATGTGGTTGTAGGAGTGACCATTTGAATGGCATTTTAAAGTCATAAGAGGGAAACATCTCCACAAGGTACTCAGGAAGAACTTAGACAAATGATCTAGCCGGTGTGTCAGATTGCACTCAGGCTGGATGAAATCTTCATGGTCTTTTCTTAAATCTCTGTAATAATTGAACTATTTTTTATTATTTTATCATCAGAAGCACAAGGTGTGTGAAACAGATGGCTTGTGACACTCAGTTTCCAAATCCCTCTTGGTTACTTTCTTTCTCAGTTGTTCTTTTCCTAACATCCATTTAACAGGGCTGGAAATGGTCTTTGGGGGTGGCTGTGTCCTGGAATATCTTCCTGAATCTCCCTCCTCAATTCTCCAAACAGCTGACAGTTCATCTCTCTCTCTCCTTTCGCACCTCCTTTCTTCTGACGACACTGATGTCTTTGAGATTCTTCTGGATTGTGGATGATGTGGGCGGCCCATGTTCACCTCTATAGATATTCACCAAAGCGCTAAGCTTAGGCACTCTTAAAAAAATGTTATGTTCCCCCAAACAAAAGGGTAAAAGAGAAGGGCATGTGGACGGGTGCCCAGATCACAGGAGGATGCTTCTGTGCTCCACTTTCTACCTGTGCTCTGTGGAACCACAGCCATCAACTTTTCCTGGTTCTGGCAGCATGGCCCTTCCTAGTAACTCCACTCCCTTGGAAGCAGGTTCTCCCTGCGTGAGTTTGTTGGACTTCAGTAGCAGCAGTGGCCCAAGCAATTACAGAGGCTGTCATCTGAAGTCAGGGTGTGGGCAGGGTCCCCCCCCTCAGGCCTTCTTCCCCTGTGGACCTCCCTTCCCCACAGGTGCCTCCCTCCTCCATCATCCCTCCCCCACAGGCACCCCCTCCTCCTCAGGCTGCCCTTCTCAGTTTATTGATGCCATCTTCTCCCTGTGCCCCGAGAGCCTGTCCATTTGTACTTCTCTGTCTGCAGCTCTTGTTACACAGACACTGATCCATTGGGATTAGGGATCTTCCTGTCCACCATGCCTACATCTAAAGGACCTTGGACTAAGTTAGGTCACGTTCTGAGGCATTGGAGGTCAAGACTTCAACATACTAGTCGGGGTGTAGGAGCAGGGCACATTCGACTCCCAACACACCCGTTGATGCTCTGCCTCTCTTTATCAGACTGTCTGGCTCTCTAGGCAGCTGACCTTTGGTAGATGAAGACCTTTATTTCAGGGTTTAAAAACAAGCCGCCAGGCAGATGATTTGGCTCAGCAGGTACAGGGGCTTGCCTCCAAGCCTGAACACCCAAGTCTGTGCCTTTACTTACTCTGAGGTCATTTTTCATTGGTTCACATATTAAATCTCTCACATTTCACTCGTTAGGACTTACACTTAGCTTCATAAAACTGAAGCCATTTAAAGTACAGAATATTAAAAGAGACACTTAATCCCCTGGTCTGTTTTATTCCTATCTACCCAGGACTTAACATTCATTCAAACACTACCCATGATGTCAGGGACACTGGTGAGCACTGTCCAGGCCAATGGCAGGAGACCCTGTCCAGCCCTGAGGCGTAAGTCTGTCTGGAACCTCCTGTTGCCTAAACACACTTTATGGTATATGTTCTTCTGGGACCTTTGAGTCCACCCACCTACTGCATGGGCCTTCCACTTCCTGATGTTGCACAGAGACCGTCAGAGGACTCTTGCTTCCCTCAGTCTAGGGACTCACTCTTCTGCCATTTTGAATGTGGTGGATAGTTGAGGGTGTCATGGCGGACTAAGCAGAACTAAGCCATGAGGTTCTGGCCAGGGTGAATATAGAGACGGCTTCTGTCATCTTTGCATCAGCTACCTGCACAGTTCAGCACATTTGCCCCATGGTGTTTTCTGTTTCCTGGAGGAGCTGGGGGCACATTTAATTTGGGAAACCCATTTTGACACTCCAAGTCACATGTTCCCATCTGGCTGCACTGCCAGTCAACAGTGTGCCTTCTTTCTTGGCCTGTGAATTTTTTGGCCATGGTGCCCATTTGTTCCTAACATGGAGGTGTCCTGGGTCAGGTAGTGTCCTGGTGCAGGGGCAGCTGTCTAACCTCCCGCTGGAGTTTTTGCAGAGGCAATCAAGTTAAAGTAAGATCGTTAAAGTGGACAGGACTGGTGGATCTGACAGGACCAGTGTCCTTGGACACAGAAGTGAAGAAGAACCAGTGGACGTGAAGTCATGGAGGACAAGACCACCAGAAACTGTCCTGGACAGACTCACCTTTCCAGCCTCACAAGGAACCTCCCTGAGCCCCTACTGATATCGATCCTGGCCTCCTGGCCTCCAGGGATACAAAACGATAAGGTTTTGTTGTTTAAGACTCTAACAGGGAGAGTCAAGGAAGGTGGACAATGTTGGTATGTAATACTCTCCAGGGTCTCTGCGCACAACTGCCAGGTTTGCTTTGATGGAAAGCTGAGCTCTTTCACAGCATGGTGTTGGGCAGAGGCTGTGTCTCCTTCCTTCACCCCACCACATCCCCTAGAGCAGAGAAGTCATTGAGTGCACCATGCGACCTCCATATGCCTCATCATGGAGGAGCTCTGTGGCTATCAGTCTAGCCTTGAAGTGCTCGAGAAGGAGAGGACACTGTAAATAACTTTCCTGTGTGGTGGGGGTGGCTCTATCCATTTTGAGATGAGTACAAGTTAAGGACTTGTTTGCCTCTAGATCTGAGCTCTCTGTTCAACAGTCCTTATGAATCAACCTTGGAATCAGACATGTGAAACAGGACCTCAGAGGACAGGCGAGGTTTCTCCTCACCCAATTCCCTAGGGGCTTCTGCTGAGCCCTCCTAGACGCCAGTAAAGCCAGAACCATGGACAGCAGCCACGTGGACCATTACCTCCGGAATTTGAGCTGTGAAGCCAGCACCGCGGAGAGCAGCCGCGTGGGCTTTTGCCTCAGGATTTGTGTTCTGTGAAGTGGAGCTTGTAAAAAAATGACACTTCTGATTCCAAACTATAGAAGAGCCCCTGAAAAGCGCATCAAATACGCACATAAAGCCAGAAGTACACGGTCTGACGTTTTGGGGTTGTTGGGTCGATATCCTGTTCACTGCTCCTACTAGCTGTACACCAGGCACCCTGTACAGTTGTAGATCTTTGATCTACAACTGCAGACACGAGTCCCCATGCTCAGAACTTCTCCTATTTCACTGGGGGGGGGGGTGATTCTTGCTCTGAGTCCACAGCAAACATCGATGTCACTGGCCATCTTGGATCACACATCGGCACTGGGGGTTTGGGGGGAGGGATGGTCTCTTCACCCTGACCATCCAGCTGCAGTGACTTTGCTGAAGGGAAAAGGGGAACAACTACCTCGAAGGAGACCTTAGTGTCCCCTCAGAAAGAAGACATGGCTTCTTCTGGGGACTGGAATCATTGAAGGCACAGGAGGATGGACAGGCATAGAAAAAGCCCTCATGGCCCAGCTTCTCCTCACAGCCCAGCTTCTCCTCACAGTCCAGCTTCTCCTTTGGGGTTAGAAATGGGATTGTGGCCTTGTCCTTGAAGGGTTTAACTGTCAAATCATCAGCCTTCACAGAAGCACCAGCTATGGTAGCTTTCTGCACTCAGTCTACAACATAAGGGGGATATGCTTCTCTTGGAAGGACAGGGCACAGTCCAGAAAGGAGTGTGACACTGGAGGAGGATGTAACCTCTGTCATGCCTCTTCTGGGTTCATCTCAGCATCATTCTGACTTGGTCCCTCCAGTGTGAGATGACCATTCTGGTGCTCAGAGCACTGTGCCAGGGAGATCCTGCATCCTGCTGTGGCTCAGGCAACAGGAGAGCGTCCCTGCATTCTGGCCTTCAGATGGTAAGCATACAGTTGCAGTGCGTCCCTGACCATGTGGAGTGTGCACTCACCCCCGTGTATAGGTTTTTCTCTTTATAAAGACTGCAGCCATGCTGAGTGTGGCTTCACCTGACTCTACTCTGGCTAACCAGTTAGTGAGTCCTGGGAGAGCCCCACGGCAAAGCCACCTTTGAGAATCTTTGAGAGTTTGGAGTGTGGACTTGGGGTAGACAGGCCATCACTGGACAGCAGGCAAATTCCTGAGGTGATCTCTCACAGACAGCACATAATCCTAGGGCTGTCACCGAGGGCCCAGAGGAGGAGATAACCTGGACAGAGGGTGCGCACGGAAAACTACAGTCCCATGAGAGAAAATACTTCCCATGTGAGGACAGCTACAGGCTCCCATGTATCACCAAGACCTTGTCATGCCGCCCTGTAGAGGCTCCTCTGAGACCACACTTCATGCTGTCCCTGGACTGAGAAGGTATCTCCTCCCCCGTTGCCCTCGATGGCAGGCGCGGCAGAACTCGCAAGGGACTCAGCTGGTGATCTCCCAGTAGAAAAACAGAAACCCAGTGCTTGACCCCTCTGCTTTATCATCCTGACCCCAGAAAAAGGGACCACCCTCTTGGACCAGGCAATGGCCATGGTAGTAGGGACACTTCCTGAACCCTCTTACTCTGCAGCTGCTGGCTCAGAGTGCCAAGGTTCCACCAGAACCCTGCCAGGGATGGTCTCTAGAGACTTCTACATGGAACCCTGGTGCTCGTGTCTTGAAGCTGCTGCCCCTGCAGAGTAAGCAAGGGTTTGGGGACATTGAAGTCCAACCCTTAGGCTCTCTGGCTCTGGGTGATCATACAAGGCTTGTACTTTAGTCTAGGTTTTATTCCAAGGGTCTCAAACCCAAGCAGGCCAGGGTGTGTGTCTTCTCTATCACGGGAGGTGTGGGTACGTGCCAAGGTTGATACAGAGGGAGGCCTAAATGAAGTGGATTATGGGAATAGTTTTCAGTGATGGAAACTGATTCAGAGCTTAGCCAACCTGCCCTGGTCACTTGGCTTGGAATGTTGGTGTTGGAGCCTGGTTCCTCTGCCACCAGAGCTTGGCTGTCATATCCCATGCTCCCCTGAACCTTCGGGGCCTCTGTGTCCTGGTCTGTGAATGGAGTGGCTATGATGACCCTATGACTCTAGAGGAGGCAAGCTGCACAGGTGTTCCCACTCACTGTGGTTATATCTTACACCTCTGTCTCCGAGAACACCAGTGTGGGGTTGTTTTCCTTAGTCCGCAGCTGGCACCATGTCCTGCTGGTCACCAGGCAGGCCACGTGAAGCCTTTGCACTCCACACCAGCTAGGACTTCTTCTGCACTGGGGGGGCGGGGGGCGGGCGGGCGAGCAGTGTATCTAGCATAGCTTGGATCTAGGGATGACTGGCAAGGCATGCTGGACAGCGGGCCGTGTGGTGCAGGTGGCGGTGCTCTCGGGACAGGTCTGGTGGGCTCTGCAGCTCCAAGCAGGGAGAGGCTCATGGGAGGACGCCCTGGTTAAATTTAGTGGGTTACAAAAACAAAACATAAAATGAAATAACAGCAAAAAAAACTCTAAAGAGACAGGAACATGGGGAAGGGAGCTGGAGAGAAGAGAGGGGGACTGACAAATGTCAGGATAGGGAGTGATAATAATCAATATATACACACACACACACACACACACACACACATATATATATATATATATATATATATATATACAGACACACATATATACACATATACATATATGTATGTGTATATATAAATGGCAGAGTAGGGTGTGAGAATAATCAGAACTCATACATATACACATATGATATTGTCAAAGAACGAATTTAATTAATAAGAAAGAAAGAAGATGATAGGGAAAATCTAATTTTTAAAATGAGCTAAAGACCCAGAGAGACTCTTCACCAAAGACAAAGGATATACAGAAGGGAGGCCAACATGCAGAAAGAACACTCACTCACCTTGCAAGTCGTTAGGGAGCTGTCAATTTAACAAGGAGTCCTACTGAACGCTGCTAGACCAGACAAAGCCAGAACATGAATGGCGCCAAATGCTGAAGAGGAGACAGAGTATTGGGACCTCAGCTCACTGCGGGGGATGGGGGGAGGCAGGGATGGGGGGGCGGCGGCGGCAGCGGCGGCGGCGGCAGCGGCGGATGAATAGCCCCGTGTTAGTCACTTTTCTGTTGCTATGATAAAACACCAAGACCCAAAGCAACTCGAGAAAGCAATTTATTTTGGTTCATGGTTCCAGAGAGATAAGACTCCATCATGTCAGCGATCTGCATCATGGCGACAGGAGCAGGAACCTTGAGGGCTCACATCCTCAACTATGAACAAGAGGCAGAAAGAGAACTCAAAGTGGGCAAGGCTTAGTGGCACAC
This sequence comes from Mus pahari, assembly GCF_900095145.1. NCBI lineage: Eukaryota > Metazoa > Chordata > Mammalia > Rodentia > Muridae > Mus > Mus pahari. Next base: position 104,578,509 of record NC_034595.1, on the reverse strand, counting down.
TTCCGCCAACAAGGCTTCACTTCCTCCCACAGCCTCCCCAACCACATGACAGTCATCACCACAAGCTCCTCCCCTTTGGATGGTACTCAAACGAGCACAAGCTCCTTCCATTTGAATGACTCTCAAATTAGCACAGAGATGGTACTCAAACCAGCACAAGCTCCTCCCCTTTGGTTGACACTCGGGACCACAAGCTCCTCCCCTTCTGATGGTACTCAGACCTCAAGCCGCCACGAGCTCCTTCCCTTCGGACAACAGTTTGATGTTTTCTTACTAAACACGCTTTTACCATTCTAGGCAGCAATCAGTCTTTACAAGGGAGTCAAAACTTACATCCACACAAAACTGTGAAAGTTGTCATTTCCACAGCACACTGGCGGGTCCGTCAGTGGGAGAATGAACATATAACCTGCGGAGCGTCCAGTCAATGATGTGATGAGAGTGAAACAAGTTTTCAAGATGCGAGAAGAAATGAAGAATAGTGAGCTAGCATTACTAGAGCAAAGAAACTGCTAGGTGTGTGAGTCTCCTACATGGGGTCAATTGTATGACACTCTGAAAAAGTCGCAACTGTGGAGACACAAAAATCAGAGGTCGCCTGCAGCTGGGACAGACAGATGGACAGATGTAGCTCAGAAGATGTCTAGGGAAGGACACTATTCTGTGTGGTTCTAGAACTCAGCACATGTTCTCAGGCATCGTCTGCAACCTTGGAATGCATGCCAAGTGAACTCTGATGTGACCATGGACTCCGGAGTGCTCCTGGTGTGTCACTGTCGGGCCACTGATGGTACCAGTGGGGCTTGTTCCTTGTGGGGGAGGCTGTGTACAGAGGGCAAAGGTATAGATAAAGGCTCGATTTTGCCCTGAGCCTATACATGCTCTGGAAGACAGTTTCTTTACTAAAATTTCAGGCTTTTTGGAGTGACCGATGATTGTGTCTCTTGGTTGTGGTGGCGAATGCACTTGTCAGAGCTCGTCTGAATGGATTTTTATTTTATATAAATTAAATCTCAAAAAACATTGATTAATAAATGGAATTGTCCTTTTCATCTGCTTCCCTGCCAAGATCTGGTCTGAGCTTATTCTGCAAAACAATGAGAGTGTTGCCAGAGCACTGCCATTCACTCAGCCGCTCTGGGGCAGTTGATACTTTATTGCATCTGCCGTCAGAATTTGAAGGCTTCTGCTGGAGAGCCTTCTGTGTGGGTGTGTGCCAACCACTGCACTGCCTGTGCTCCAAAGGACAGAGCAAAGGACCCAAAGGTACCAAAGAATCAAACCTAGGGGTGGCCTGAATGCTCATGTCTCTCCTCTCAGTCCATATGTTGAGACCCTCATCCCCTAGTGTGATGATATTTGGGAGGGGAGGCAATGGAGTGTAAGGACCCATGAACAGGATCTCATCCTTACAGATGAGATCAGCAAGAGGCCTCACTCTTTCCAGTAACTAAGGACACTGTGAAATGGTGACACCTACAAGCCAAGAAATGGGTCCCAACTGGATGATGAACTGTTTGGTGGGTTATATTTTTATTAAAAAAGAAACCAGATTACCCTGTAAAACCTAAGATGACCTCCAACTCACTGTCCTGCCTCAGGAAGGATTGCACGAGTGCCCCATCATGCCCAGATCTTTGGGAAGTGATCTTAGATTTATTTCCACATCTAGAACAGTGCGGGAATCATTCTTGGTTTTTGTTTGTTTTTGTTTTGTTTTGTTTTTTGATGATCCGCTGAAGTGTTGGTATACTATACAGCAATCTAAATGCACCAATAGGCTCTGACATTCATGTCCACTGTCAAATCGACTGTGTTTGGAATCACCTAGAACACACACCTCTGGAAGCTTCTATGAGGATGTTTCCAGAGAGGTTTGATGGAAGAGGGAAGACCGACCCAGAATGTGGGGAGCAAGCTGAGGGCCAGTATCCATCCCTCTGTTTCCTGATCCTCTCAGATGTGAGCAAGCTCCTGCCACCACAGCTGTGAGACTCCCCTACAGAAAGCAGGGTGGAAGCAGATGTATGAGGTTCTCTTCAGACACAGTGGACCAGGGATGCAGGCACAGAGGACCAGGGATGCAGGCAGGGTGGACCAGGGACTTAGGCACAGAGGACCAGGGATTCGGGCACAGAGGACC
>NC_034595.1:104572354-104576316 GCF_900095145.1 Mus pahari | reverse complement strand
GGCACAGAGGACCAGGGATTCGGGCACAGAGGACCAGGGATGCAGGCAGGGTGGACCAGGGATGCAGGCAGGGTAGACCAGGGATGCAGGCACAGTGGACCAGGGATGCTCCCTAGTGGAGGTGTAGAAAAGAGGCTTGGAGACAGGCAGAGGGGAGAGCTCAGGGTGTGCATGTTACCTTGGTTTTTATAAATCACATTTTATTTCTTCTTTTCTCTTTTTCCTCCAATCAATCTCCTCAATTTACTCCAATAAATCACAGCACCGATAGAAACATCACTGACAAAGGCTCAACACAAAAACCTGGATTCTTTTTCTTTTAAGTATAAAGCAAACTGAGCCAAGATTTGATATTTGATGTCTAAATCCCCATCCGCTACGGCATTCAGAAAGAAGATCCCTGTAGAAGCTGTAGGTTGAAGCTAAGCTGAGGGCAGGGGCGCAGTTTAACTGAGGCCGGCTTAGACACATGGGCCACCTATGGAGAAGATGCTCAGAGCCTAGGTGCAGTGATCTAGCCAGAAATCCCTCAGAACGAATAGTAGTAAGAAGTATAGAAAAACTTGGCCTCGATTGGCCAAGTTGTACTCATAGCAATGACCTTGAAACAGTTTTCAGCCTCTGTGTGTAAAGACCTCCAATACCAGACGGGAGAGCGGCTCACATGGGAAAACCCCTATGTGGACTTAAGTCACCGATATCTGTAGGCCAGAATAAGTGTACTAGGTGTGAAAATGAGCATTCCTGCCAGGCTTTTCCCCTTGATCTTTAAAAAAAAAAAAAAATCCCTCAATGAAAAAGCAGAATTTAGATATTAGTTTCCAGTCCCAACTTTTTATTACATAAAATGAAAAAGACATATGTTTTTAAATCCATTCTCAAAAACGTCCAGGAACAAGTGCCAGTATTCTTTGAAGAGCCCATTTCAGTGCCACAGAACAGAAGGAAACTCTGATGCCCACTAAGGTCCATACCTTTTTATTTTACCCTACTTGTTTTTAGTGTTTTTAAAGAGAAAGAGAGATTGTCTATAAATCCTCCAGCAAAATCTTTTGTATTCCTTTGGCAGTTTTATTTTTCTGCTAGAAAAATAAGGAGCTTTCCTCTGTCCCTAGAAACACACACACACACACACACACACACACACACACACACACACAGAGCTAAGAGTGACTCAGCCTTGAAACTTCAATTCAAACATAAATTGCCCAGGTTTAATGTAGATTAACACCTTGTCCCAGTTTAGGTGGTTTTTAAATCTGTTTTCTTAGTACTCTTTCTTATACATTTCCTACATTGGCACACATCAAAATATTTTGATTTTCCTATTTTTTTTCCTTTTACTCTGTGCTGCCCGGTTCTCTGAGCTTGTCCATCACTGTTTTCCCAGGGTTTACCACTTCTCTGGTAAACAAGATGAGCAGAGTAAATACCATTTAAATGAAATATAAACAAAGAAATTTTCCTAATCCTTACCTACTTTCTTTTCTTTTTTGTGTTTGTTTCTTTGTTTTTTGGTTTTTCGAGACAGGGTTTCTCTGTGCAGTCCTGGCTGTCCTGGAACTCACTCTGTAGACCAGGCTGGCCTCGAACTCAGAAATCCACCTGCCTCTGCCTCCCAAGTGCTGGGATTAAAGGTGTGTGCCACCAGGCCCAGCAGTGCTTTCTTCTTTCAAATCATTGATTCAACTAACAATTATGCTTGGCTTTTTACTGAAATCTGGAACAACTTTATTTTATTTATAATTTAAAAATCAACTGATAAATGAAATTTTCATTGTATCACAAAGAAAGAAAGAAAGAAAGAAAGAAGAAAGAAAGAAAGAAAGAGAAAGAAAGAAAGAAAGAAAGAAAGAAAGAAAGAAAGAAAGAAAGAAAGAAAGAAAGAAAGAAAGAAAGGCAGACAGACAAGCTGGAGAGTGCCCAGGGCGTCTGATGGGCAGGGACAGCCAGAATGAGGCATACTCTCAGCATGCTAGCCCACTTCCCAAGGCAGGACCAGTCTGTGGCCCAGTGTGCTTGGGGCTCTTCCGTGCCTTTGAATAATTAACATAAGAAGTGAATATGTAAATCGTGGCAAATTCTGAAGAACTTCAGGTGAGTCTAGGCAAGGTCTGGGGAAATAGAAGCAGAGGAGGGAAGTAACTGACAGCTGACTCCCTGCCTGTCACCTGTGTACTGACTCCTGGTGACACAGGGTTCTTTCTTATTTAATATGTATGAGTGTTTTGCCTGCACGCATGTATGTGCACCACAGCCATGACTGGTGCTCTTGGGGGTTAGAAGAAAGCATTAACTGGAGTTCCAAGTGGTGGTAAAGCCACCATGTGCGGGCTGGGAAACAGACATGGGTCCTCTGCAAGAGCACCAAGTACTCTCAACCGCTGAGCCATCTCTGCAGCCCCATGACCTGGGTTTCCAGCTTCTCTAGGGAGCTAGGCTATGCCCACCCTGAGGTTCCAAAGCCATTACTAAGAAAGTTCACTGGCAAGCCGACAGCACACACTACAAGGCTCTGGGAGCTCCCTACACATCCACTGTTACACTTGGCTTTAACTCTCACACTGACACAACCTGGAATCACCAGAAAAGAGTTTCAATTCCGGGCTTTCCCAAATCAGATTGGCCTGTGGGCATGTCTGTGGAGGACAGTGGGCGTGTCTGTGGAGGACAGTGGGCGTGTCTATGGAGGACAGTGGGCGTGTCTATGGAGGACAGTGGGCGTGTCTTTGGAGGACTGTGGGCCAGACTGTGGGCACATCTGTGGAGGTCTGTGGACGTGTCTGTGGAGGACTGTGGGCGTGTCTGTGGAGGACTGTCTTGATTGCTGATCAATGTATGAAGACTCAGCCGAGCAGCAACACGTTTCCTGGGCAGGTAGTTCTGGTTTATACAAGAAACTGAGTTTAAAGACTCAACTATGAGCAAACCAGTAAGAAGTGTTCTTTCATGGCTTCCGCTTCAGGTTCCTGCCTTGGCCTCCCACAACAACGGCCTGTAACCTGGAAGTCAAGTCACCCCTCTCTTTCCCTAAGCTGCTTGAGGCTGGAACGTTTTACCACAGCAGCAGAGATGATCCTAAGGCTTTGCTTTTTATTCTGAGATTAGCGAAGCCCCAGGCTCTGGAATAAGAATCCCAAAGCCAGGGCCAGGCTGGGACAGCTGAATTGTCCCCATGGTGGTTCTGAGCTTCCAGGATACTCTGACTTCTGTGCGGTTTGACCACTGGCCAAACATCCTGTTTTAATTGCTTGTGCCCACCTGCCTGGTCTGTGGCAACAGGGCTACCTTCATTTCACACCAATGGAGGCAGATGATGATCGGCTATGGATATTTCTGGTTGCCTCAAAATTATGTTTTATCGTTAAGTATTGGTTTGTTTGTTTGTTTTTCCTGCCATTTAAAATACAGCACGGCTTGGGTGGGGGTGCCTAAAGTCCCTGGAAGGGGATCAGAGATGCCCTGGGTCTAAGGCTTCCTCCCACACCCCTCTGTCCACACTGACTGCCCACACGACTGGCTTTGGTGCCACTGTTCCCAGTGTGTCAAAGTCTGTTTCTGTAAGTGACATTGACTCACTCACAGGAAATCAATCACAATTATTAGGAGATGCCCAGGCTCTGGCTCCCGCACAGAGTATTAAGCAGTGTTGAATTAAAGAGTTCTGAGGCTCTAGGGCCTGGAGCAGCCTACAGGGAGGCCTCAGGGAAGAACAAGTAAGTCACCATACCCCTTATCATTTACAATTTAAACACCCCACCCCTGCCCCTGCCACGATCACGCTAACATCTCAGAGCTCATCACTAAGGTCCCAGGTTACTGGAGACTGGGGTGGCCTCCCGCTGTTTCTTCCTCCCTGAATTAAAAATCTTCTCAGCCATATGTATATCTATACTGCTTGACCACAGAAGGGGAGGAAGGGAAGGGAAGGGAAGGGAAGGGAAGGGAAGGGAAGGGAAGGG
>NC_034595.1:104567167-104572311 GCF_900095145.1 Mus pahari | reverse complement strand
AAGGGAAGGGAAGGGAAGGGAAGGGAGGGGAGGGGAAGGGAAGGGAAGGGAAGGGAGACTGGCTGTTCAGAAGGATGGCAGCTGGACTTCTGGGGGTATGTAGCCCGAACCCGATAGCCCTCAGACCAGAATCATTATCGATCTTGGCATGTTCAAAGTGGACATCTGAACATGCTCACAACAGACCCTAAAATGACCGTACCACTCAGTGTGTTTGGGAGACACTGTGGGCAAAGTCTTGTGAGCTGTATCTTATATGGCAGATTTTTTTTTTTTAGTATAGCCCAGGTTACCCTCACTTAACCTGATACATATTCTAGGATGACTTTAAATTTCTGATCTTCCTGCCTCTTTCTGCCTTCCAAGCGCTGGGAGTACTATTATATGCCGCTGTGGCTGGTATTATACATTGCTGGACTCCATCCTAGGGCTCCATGCCTGGGAAGCAAGCAAGCTATGACTGAGTGACATCCTCAGACTCAGGTATCTATAAAGAGCCAGGTTGTTATTGGCAACTGTTGAGAGGCAACTAAGTAGCTGCATGGGAGGTAGAAGAGGCAGGAGCTGGATCCTGCTGATGGGCCCAGTTCGCCAGTTCCTGCGTTACCTCCTTCCATCCTCCCACCCTCCAGGGCCGTGGGATCTGATATGTTGGCAAGAAAATGCTTTGTTCTCCCAGGACCTGAGTGATTGGATGCTCCTTGTTGACCCCCTTGTCAGGAATCTGACTTCTTTTTCTGGAACAAGACTTTCCCAAAGATGTAGGCTCCCTGTCCAGGGTCAAAGAAGACAGCACAAGAGCTAGAAAGGAACAGGTCCACACTGAACCCTGGTGTGCCCTGGTCATGGGCTGAGTATGTTGCCTGCTTGGGAGCTTTGAGAAGTCTTTGAGGAGACAGAGGCATCTCTGACTCTCCTGAGGGCAACCCACAAAAATCTCACATATTCCTGTAGCCAAGGCCAAGGAGCCCTTGGATGATCTGAGGCATAGCTACCCCGTGGGACTTTCTGTGATGACAGGAGCCTTTTGTGTGGCCACAGAATTGGTCCCCCATCATGAACACCGGCTGTACATCTGAGAAGCCGGCTGTCTCCTGACCTTATTCAGTTTTGACTAAAACGTTTAACCCACACGTGTGGCTGTCAGAGAATACCTCTGTAAGGACAGCTCTGTGGAAAGGGCCTCTGGATCTCGTGGGTCCTGGGGTCTTCAGTGACCCACACACTGAAAGCATGGGAATAGGTAGGCTCTGCAGGGGAGCTGGGAAGGGAGAGCCAAAGAGAATCAGAATTGCTTGTTCAGTGTCTCCATCATCACCTGCAGCTGGCCATCACAACCAGTAACAGACTGATGGACAGAGATTGGCAGAGACAGATGGACAGACCTCTGCATTAGAAGGTATACAGGAAACAGGAACACCAACAGATATTCTTTTTATTATCATTAATCATTTTATTCATTTACATTTCAAATGATATCCCCCTTCCTGGTTACTGCTCCACACACACACCCATCCCATTCCCCCTCTCCTCCTCCTGCTTTGCCTCTATGAGGGTGCTCCTCCACCCACTCACACACTCCCGCCTCGCTGCTCTAGCATCCCCCTATGCTGGGGCATCAAGCCTCCACAGGACCAAGGGCCTCCCCTCCCACTGATGTCAGATAAGGCCATCCTCTGCTACAGATGTATCTGGAGCCATGGTTCCATCCATGTGTACTCTTTGGTTGGTGATTTAGCTCCTGGAAGCTCTGGGCAGTCCAATTAGTTGATATTGTTGTTCCTGTGATGTTGCAAAACCCCTTCAGCTCCTTCTCGTAACTCCTCCTTTAGGGTTCATCCCCAGGCTCAGTCCGATGGTTGAGGCCTCCTCCGATGATCGTGATGAACTTAGCCCATCGTGTCTTGTTTCATTGCTGATTTTCAACCATCCCAACTTCCCCAGAAAACGCCCTTTCTTAGGACTTTGGAGGAAGGAAGTTGTCTCTCTTGTGAGCTCTCCTGGCTGGTATTGACATCTTTGAAGAAAAAGTTATATTTTAAAGTAAAGTGGTTCCTGAAGTTGAACTGCATAGGCAGCTGTGATGGTTTATATATGCTCAGCCCAGGGAGTGGCACTATTAGAAGGCATGGCCCTGTTGGAGTAGGTGTGGCCTTGGAGGAGGAGGTGTGGCCTTGTTGGGAAGGTGTGGCCCTGTTGGAGTAGGTGTGGCCTTGTTGGAGTAGGTGTGGCCTTGGAGGAGGTGTGTCCTTGTTGGGAAGATGTGGACCTGTTGGACTAGGCATGTCACTGTGGCCATAGGCTTTAAGATCCTCATCCTAGCTGCCTGGAAGTCAGTATTGCGCTAGCAGCCTTCAGATGAAGATGGAGAACTCTCTCTCTCTCAGTTCTGCCTGCACCATGCCTGCCTGGATGCTTTCACTTTGATGATAATGGACTGAACCTCTGAACCTGTAAGCCAGCCCCAATTAAATGTTGTCCTTTATAAGACTTGCCTTGGTCATGGTGTCTGCTCACAGCAGTAAAACTCTAAGACACCCACATAGGAAGCTTATAAACAATCGCAGAGAGGAAGATGTACTTGATCCTGAGTGAGCATCCTAGTGCCTGGAATGGTAGGCTAGTGCTGGCTGGGGCCACGGCTGGGAGGTACCATCTCTCATGGGAGCCCATCTCCTTGTTATATATCTGTCCTTAGAAAACAGACCTTCAAGGCAGACAGTCATGACACAGGTTTGTTCCCCCAGCACAGCACCCATCCCTCCTGACAAGCCCTCAGGGACAGGGTTGAGAGCCACTTACAGATGCCTACTCTGCTGTAACCATCCCCAGGCTGTGCCTGCTGCCTCCCTACCCACCACAGCCCCAAATCTTTAATATCAGTGTGCTGGCTAGTTCTTTTGTCAACTTGGCACAAACTAGAGTCATCTGGGGAAATGGAACTTTAATTGAGACGATTTCTTCATCAGGCAAGCCTATGGGACATTTTATTAATGAATAATTGATGTGGAAGGACCCAGCCTACTGTGGAGGGTGGTGGCCCTGGGTGCCATAAGAAAACAGGGTGAGCACATCATTGTGAGGAAGCCAATAAGCAGCATTCCTCCATGGCCTCTGCTTCAGCTCTCACCTCCAGGTCCTACCTTCGTGGTCTGTGAAAGGGAAATGTAAGCCAAATAAACCCTTTGCTTCGCTATTTACTTTCGGTCATGATGTTTAGCAAACAAATGAGGACCATCAGCTCAAGGATTTTTCCCTCTGCCCTCTCCCTCTGGACCTGAATCTGGTGCTGCCAAGATGCCCAGGCCTCTTAATGATCTCGAATGAGCAGCCTCATGTCTAGAATGGATGTTTTTGCACAAACTAGTCTTCCTTCGAGGTAGAACTCCCCTGAGCGTCCTCAGTGCTCACTTCTATTAGAAGCCCCAAGTCGCTGCCGCCTACACTTCAAAATATACAGCGGCCTCTGTCCTGACGTGTATCTCTGGCTGAGTTGCCCTTCAGATTGTGTGGGATTGCTGGAGACAGGGAGGAGGCCGATAGCTACCAAGTAAGGATGGTTTTAGGTGAGGGTTTGGGAAGGAAGAGGGGGCACAGAGAGACCTGGGAGACCTGATGCAGAGGTGTTATGGGTCGACCAGCAGGCCTTTTCTCTCAAACTAGGAGAAGTTAATTGTGGAAGGATGAGGGACTAATCCATCAAAGCTGCCTCCGGGCTGTGTGTAGGAAAGACACCGACCGGGTCCTTGTTGTCTTTATCTTCTATTTCTGGACAATTCCTCAGAAATGAACATCCACCCACCATTGAGAATAGACTCATTCCCCAGATCAGAGAGAACCCTGTGTCCTAGCCCCACTCAGAGCTGGGCACATGAGGCTCAGCTGGCCTCCTCGAGGGAAGTGGACCAGATCAAATGACTAAAGTGGGTGTGATTTAATCAGACCTCAGTCTGAGTTTCTGGAGATTTCTGTTGGGATAATTCGGACTGGCAAAAGGCAGTCAGGCCACTGCCAGCAGGTGTGTGCTGACTTCCACAGCTGTGGTCAGCACTCTGCCAAAGCTTCGAGATGCTGGACACTCTGTTCTGCTCCTGCGGACATCAGGGCGGCAGCTACCCCCTTCCTGCCTGCTAAGACAGGGTGGTTTGGTCAGCAGCCAAGGATCAGAAAGCAAATGACTGCAGAGCTGCAGGGTGACCAGCCAGGGGCTAGAGTGCCAGGCTCCTTTCCAGAGATTGGGAAACCCAGGCTGGCTGGGGCATAGACTGAGCAAAGTAGTCTGCATGCTTCAGGGAATGAAGCCAGCAATCGCTTACCTCTGGTCCCCATGCCAAGACCCTCTCAATGGGGTTGCTCTTGGGATCCTGTGCATCTTCCATGATCCTGGGTCCCTGACCATCAATTTCTTTTCTTTTCTTTTTTTTTTCCATCCATTTCTTTTTGCCTTTGACATTTCAGCACTTGCACTGTGTAAAAGACACAAATTGAGGCTCTGTCAGAACCCCCACAGTGCTGAGTGTGGATTGTGACTCCTTCCAAAGACAGAATGGAGGCACCTGACTAACTGTCTCAGCGTGTGCTCAAAGTCAGCTTCGGCAGTTAGGACTCCTGGGGAGGCGGGACCCTGGGTGGGGTGGAGGCAGTGCTTTACCTCGTGGTCTTCCTTCCCAACCCATGACCCCAGTCTACTCATGAGAAAACTGTCGGCCTGGTACAGGAGAGGACTTTCCACAGAGACCCAGCATCTTGCTTCAAAACTATCAAGGTCATGAGGACAAAGGGAAGAATCTGTGAAGCTCAGAAGAGCCAAGGTGACAAGATGGTTAAATATTCTGTGGCATTCTGCATGGGAGAGAGACAGGGAATAAAAGCCAATGAGACCACAAGTTTTAGTTAACACCAGTGTGTCCGTTCTCAAAGATGCATGCAGGCCCCCTACAGTAAGAGCCCAGTGACAGGGTGCTGTTAACTTGGGGGTCTATCTATATGATAGTCCTGCAACCTTAGGACTCTTTTAATTATATATATATATATATATATATATATATATATATATATATATATGTATGTGTGTGTGTATATATATGTGTGTGTGTATATATATGTGTGTGTGTGTATATATATGTGTGTGTGTATATATATAT